>NC_068351.1:24132365-24358955 GCF_014633365.1 Diospyros lotus
GCTGGAGGGGGGCTTCTGGGCTAATGAGTCGGTAAACGGACCTGCCCTGAGCCCAGCCATAATGGCGTGCAAGGAAATTGTCGAGTTATGCTCTCTGATCTAAATGGCCTCTTGATTGAATATGTTTAGAAACATTCGGAGTAGCTCATGCTCACCTTGCCTCAGGTTGGTGAGATTGGCCGACGTCTTGCGATGAGCTCAGCTTGTGGAAACATGAGTGAGGAAACGGGTGGCTAGCTCGAAAAATTCATGGATGGAGTTTGTCTCCAAGGAAGAGAACCATAACATGGTCGACTTCTTCAACATGTTAGAAAAGGATCAACACATGATCGATCTGTACCCCCACTCAATAGCATGCATTGAACATGGTAAGATGCTCCAGAGGGTCGGTAGTGTCATCGTATGGCTCTAAGGTACCAGGGAGGCGGAAGCCATTCGGTAAAGGGACAATCATGTTCAACTATGAGAAAGGATGGCTTGAAGAATATAGGGACAAAAAAAATGGGGGAATAGGGGTATGGGTAGCTTGATGGTGTTGGTGGCGGCTACCTTCTACGTCATAGTCAAATTGTTCGCTACTTTGGTTACACTGCTAATTTTGAGTTAACTCAGCAACTTGGTTTTGAAGTTATTGGATAATTTAGAAGTGAACCTCCACGACAACTGGGTTTTGTGGAAGGTGGTCGGTGGTGTTTGGCTCCTGGATAGGGACGCTTCTGGTTCGCACCATGGTAAGGTGGTAAGGTTGGCTTGAAAGGCTCTAGTGAGGTTATGGGGTAGGTAAGTTTTATTAGGCCCTATGGTGGGTGCCAGATGTTCCTTCCTGGCCAAATGGATGGTTAGAGGCGAGCCTGCAATGGTAAGGGATGGGCTCTGACGATCGGTCCGTTGGAGGACGGCTGGCACCTGTAAGCACTCCGACGCTCAAGTGAGTCAGGGAGTCGAAGTAGCAGAGTATGGATAGTCTAGAAAGAGAACATACGTTGGCTCTAAAGAGAGTTGGTTCATATAGAAGGAGGAGAGGTCCTCCTACATGCATGCGTTGTGTGTTTACAGGGTGATGGGACTGAGTATCTGATGTTGGTGGAGGCTCCCAGCTGATAGCACTGTGTCGACGGGACCATCATTAATGTGGATGGGATCCGCCATTAATGAGGATGGGATCTACCATAAATGAGGATGGGATCTCGAGCGAGTGCACGAACACCCAGTATAGAGATGTAATGATGTCTCTATAGGCTGGCATAGGTCCAGGATTAAGCCGCGAGCTCAGGGCCTCGATCGGACTAGGGACCGTGACTAGGCCATGGGAAATGGGCTGAGATTGGGTAGTGAGAAATGGGTCGACATTGGGCCGGGACAGTCCATCTACCATGCATGTGTTCTCATAATGGAATAATAACCATAGCTCAACCAACATCTCTCATAGAGATGGTTGGCATTTTCTCATATTAAATATCAAATGATAGACATTTTTAGACAAATATTCATGCATACAATCATGTTTTGGTGTTCATGTTGACAATAGTTTAACCATAAGACCATAAGATATCTTCACATTCCGAGCACAAGGATTTGTTTATTATAGAATTTGAAGTGTTTCCTTTGTTACAGGAGAAAAACCAAGATACTTGCAACTGTACTTGTGATTTTAAAATCTATTTTCATACAACTCTATGTAAAGAATTAAGTCAAGAACATCCAAATGTCTATTTAAGGAAGAATGTATTCATTACTTGAGTAATATATGCCATTACTCAGCTAACTGAATAAAAAAAGAGAAAGAATAAACTTTTGACTTAAATTATTTGACTATGATTTGAAAGTAGTTGACTCCTTGCTAAAGAATAGAGAGCCAGAGGCAATCAAAATGTACTTGATTAATAAATATTATAAGTCGAATCATAGTACATAAGTCAATTTGTGCTCTCAAGATATTACTCAACTATTATAGTAAGTAGTCGACTTTTGGTATAACAATGGATAACTACTCAAAAGTGTAATTAACTAATTGATGATATTGCTTGATATCTAAGTTTGGACTTTGTTTGAATTAGTAAAGGAATACTCAACTATCTCAACATATTAGTTGAATTTCAGTATAACAATGGAGAACTACTCAAAGTGTAATTGACTAATAAGGAAATAAACTTAACTAAAGTGTTGGATTCAGAAAAGGTCTTAAGTCACTAATGTTTGTACTCTATTACTTTACTTTGTACTCAACTAGGAGTAGATCTTACTCAATTATTATTGAATATTACTTGAGTAATGCCCACTGATATTGAATATTTTACTTTGATATATTCTATTCGAATTTTTAATTAAAATAATTGAGTACTTGATGATATCACTCGACTAATTTATCTTCGTACTCGATTATTGTATGCTAGAAATGAAAACTCTAAGGTGGTGTTCTGTTTGTGTTTCAGTTTTGAATTCATTTTGAGTTTTGTGTTTGGAGTGTTTATTTTGAGATTTTTGAAAACGTGTTCTTTTTGTCATTCTGAAAGCTATTTCTTAAAATAGAAAACTAGAAAATGTGTTTTATTGAAATTTTGTAAAATGCTATTTTATGATATTTTATTTAAAAAAATTGATTTAAAGTAAATTGTAAACAGTTATTAATAAATTATAAATTTAAAAAATAAAATGAAAAATAAAATTTAGTATTCAAATACAAAAGGAAGTAAAATAAAAAATTAGAAACCATAATAAATTTAGTATCAAAATGAAAAATTAATACAGAAAAGGACAAAACACAAAAGATAAGGAGCCAAAAGGAAGATAAAGATCGGTGAAGGAGAGGTCGCAATTCGAACGAAAGTGGTGGCTGGGGTTATCGGGCGACGACGGTGGGCGGTGGCGAGCGAGATGGTTGGTCATTCGGCAGTCAAATAGAGGGGGGGTGATGTCGGACGCGATGCAAGGGGAGCAACAGTGGGCGGTCGATGGTGGCTCGCATGACCCGTGGTAGGTGTGGTCGACAGCAATGGTCGAGGTGGCAATAGCAGATGCAGTCGACGACGATGGCAGTAGCGGTGTTGTGTTTCCATGTTTGCAAGATTTAGGTGTTTTGGAGAGAAGAGAGGAGAGATGCGGGTCTGCGAGGATGTTTTGGGTGTTTAGGGGGGGGGGGGGAAGGAATCTGTTTTCCACGTTTTCTATTTTACACCGTGTTTTGGCTGAAAACAACAAAAATGGTTTTTTTGTTGTTTTCTATTACCTTTACAAAATTCTCTTGTTTTTTGAAAATGCAATTTTGAAAATAGTAAAGAGAACATGTTTTGAGTGTTTTGAAAAATTGAAAATAGGAAAAAGCCCGAAAATGACAAAGAAAATAAGCCCTAAAGTGTTAAAGGTATATGTTCTAGTTACCCAACCATAAGTTCTTTGAACTCAAGTATTCTATTTATGCAAATTTAAAATCCTTTTATATTGTTTTTCTAATCAATCTGACAAAAAAATTTAATGTTCTAAACGTTGTACCACGTGGCATGTCCCCGTTCACTGTAGAAGCTTGGCCCTTTAATTGTGGGGGTTTGGCTGGAAAAAAAGCCACGAGTGTGCAAGGATGAAGAGTTCAGATAGGGGATAGTTATGGTGTCTGATGCGGAAATACAGATCCAGTATTGTTTTAAGGAAGTGCACCTGTGGTCCATCGAGTAGTCTGGTTCGGGTTTCATCGGGTGGCTTAATAGGCTGGGCTGCGAGGAATCCATGATCTTTGAGGGCCTTCAGAATTTATCATGCAATGTAGCAGAGCCCGATGCAGCTAAGGGAGAAACTGCCACCGGGGATCAAAATGACCCTGTTTCAACCCTAGCCCATTAAGAAAGATAAAGGCACCCCCGGTACTAACTAGAAGTGACATGTGTCAGTATAGAGATCACTATTGACGATTAAATGGACGGAGAACACTCCTCGGCAACAATTCAACCCCTAGCCACGACAATGCCCAGTCCGATCAAGCTAGTATTCTCGTTCATGGTAGATCAAATGTTTTAGAAACTGTGCAAGCTATTGATGCTCATCGACTCCTACACCACACACTATAGGCCCCAGTGCCAACACAACGCATCAAGAATGATGTGCATCATTGTGCACGATAACTGAGTCACCAGAGAAGACACCAAGCAGGCAGAATTTGTATTTCTCGTCACTTGCTCAACAAACTTGAAGTACTATAGGAACTCGTATGTGTCCATGAAAGAGAAGGAGTGCCTGTGGAGCGCCATGTACCAATTGAAAAATTCCAACATCAGAACCACGACCCACTTTTACAAGATCAAGGCACACCTGAAACTCACGACGACCAAGGTCATCGGAGAGGTACCATTTCAGCCATCGGAGATAATCGTCCTCACAGATTGGTCCACGACGGAAGACGTAGACGTCTGGCACTGCGGGTAAACTGGGAAAAAGGATCCCACACTATGTCGGACGACATCGGCCATGTCGACGGTGTCATCAAGGAGGGCTAGGGCTACAAATGGGCTGGGATGGGCCCATTCAGAAATTCACGGCAGGAGCTCCACTATGGGCCTACCAAGGGCCCTTCTAGAAAGGCCCCTACTGTCATTGGGTCCAGCCCAATTAGACTAAGGCCCGTCTGTTTCGAAAGTGGGCTCGGCCCACTTCGCCAAGATCCAGCTAACCATAGAGCAGCTGGGAATGGTGCATTAAATGCTATGCTTCCCACTCTTTGTTAAGGGTTTAGGGTTTAAAAAATCAAAAAGTGAAATACGGTGTAATAAATTCCATCATTTTATTGATCATAAAACGTTAAACGATTGTTAATTACAGTGTTACTCCCCCCCTTGTCCCTACTGTCCCACACCAAGTACACCATCAGTACATTATCCAACAGATTACTGAACCGATTGGACACCTCATTGTCCTGGTTCCTAAACCTAACGATCGGACACAATCGACCGGCACTCAACCGAATATACCGGTTCAATAGAATATGAGACCCAATAGGCCGGTCGACGAAATTAAAAGTTTGTTGGCACACCACGCGGAACCTGTTGATCATGTCCCGACGAACGTGGCATCCGACGTACGATTAGATGATCCCGCTACCAACATCGAACACGTCAGACGAGTCAGGTGATGACACTATGCTGGGTTCGCGATCCAGCATGATGTACAAGCACCCAACACCAAACTTGCATGCGGAGTGTTCTTCGAGGGCCTGATCCATCACAGCATCGCCGTCTTGGCCAAGAGTGCCCAGCGTAACAGCATCCACCCTGCTCGGCTGACCTTTTAGAGTCACGAACCTGTCGATGTTGAGCGACCGTATTTTGATGTTTCGCCCACTACGCTCGTGCACACCGGGACCCAGCGAAGGATGGTTCAAATAATTCGATAGGCAAATCCTCTCGTCGTAGATCCCACTAACATATTTACGACGCTGGTAAAATGACACGTGGGGTGCATTTACAACAACAAACCTCCTGGGAAGTACACCCCGTCTCCACACGGGGTAGGATCTCTTTCCAATTTCGAACGAAGGCATTCTCTGACCAACGTTCCTAGCAAAATCTCCAATCCGGCCCGTCGTCAGATGCATATTCCTCCTCCTCCTCCTCTAACTCAATGCATACCAGACGGCCCATGGGCATAGTACGTATTAAGGCTCACGCAATAAATCTCCAACAAAGCACATTAAACATGGCATGTGCCCTTACAATACTTCTCTAACATTTAGTGTTAAGTACCTCCTGGTACATGCACTACCTCTTGGGCATGTGACTCTTTGGATTTTAAATTTTTAATTTGGGTTAAATGTTGCGCTTCCCACTCAAGACTATTTTAACTCACGGGTGGGTCAAACAATGTATAAGCCCACCTTCTTTCTCTGAACGCATGGGCCTCGTTGCGCTTCCCAAAAAACCTTATTTTCTTCCCACGGGTACACATCCTTTTCAGAAGGAATTTATTGCAGTAAATGCGCAAAGTCCACATTAGTTGTACTCCAAACGCAACTATTTAGCAACCCAACCAATTGTCAGCATGTGAACGAATCGACTCCTGCCACGTTGCAGACAAAAAGGGAGCGTAGAGGCCCTTGTAATATTAAAGGGCCTCTACATAAGGGGCACTATAAAACTAACACCAATTACCCAAATTACACGACTTTTGGAGGGGTAGCCAATTGATGTCACCTCTTATTTGCACAACTTCCACCGACGATCAAAACAACCTCATTTCGACCCTAGCCCACTACGCAAGATAACAGCACCCCCGACACTAACCAAAAGTGTCATGTGTCAGTATGGAGATCGCTATCGATGATAAAATCGACGAAGAGCACTCATCGATAACAATTCAACCCCTACCTATGGTAACGCCTAGTTCGATCAAGCTAGTATTCTTGTCTATGGCAGATCAAATATTTCAAAAACTACACAAGCTATCGATGCTCATCGATGCCTGCACCATACATTACAGACCTTAGTGCCCACACAACGCATCAAGAACGATACGCATCATTGTGTACTATATCCGGGTTACTGGAGAAGACACCAAGCATGTAGAATTTGTATTTCTCGTCACTTGCTCAGCAAACTTGAAGTACTACCCGTACGCGTCCATGAAAGAGAAGGAGTTCCCATGAAGCGCCACGTACCTGCTAAAAAATTCCAAGATCAAGGCACACATGAAATTCACGACGACCAAGGTCATTGGAGAGATACCATTCTGGCCATCGGAGATAACCGTCCTCATAGACTGGTTCACGACGGAAGACATAAACGTCTGGCACTGCGGGTACGCTGAGAAAAAGGCTCTCGCACTGTGTTGGATGACATCGGCCATGTCGACAGTGTCATCAATGAGGGCTAGGGCTACAAGTGGGCTGGGATGGGCCCATTCAGAAATTCATGGTAGGAGCTCCACGATGGGCCTACCAATGGCCCTTTTAGGAAGGCCCCTACTATCATTGGGTCTAGCCCAGTTAGACCCAGGCCTGTCTGTTTTGGAAGTGGGCTCGGCCCACTCCGCCATGATCTAGCTAACCACAGAGCAGCAGCTGGAACAGCTCACAGCTTCCACAATACAAGAATCTCTTGACTTCATCTCCAAGCAAGGAACAAGGATGAACTAGAAGGCCAGCACAACCAAGCCCATCTAATGTTGCTGGGTTGAATTGTCTGTGTAACCCAACCCTGTTAAATGTTAATGTTAATTTTATTATGATTGAATAGAAATGTTAATTATTAATTATGCCTACATGGGAATGGTGCATTAAATGTTGCGCTTCCCACTCTTTATTAAGGGTTTAGGGTTTAAAAAATCGAAATGCAAAATACGGTGTAACAAATTCCATCGTTTTATTGATCATAAGACATTAAACAACTGTTAATTACAGCGCTACTCCCCCCTTGTCCCTACTGTCCCACACCAAGTACACTATCAGTGCATTATCCAACAAATTACTATACCGACTGGACACCTCACCATCTTGGTCCCTAAACCTAACTATCGAACACAATCGATCGGCACTCAACCATATGTACCAGTTCAACAGAATACGGGCCCCAACAGGCTGGTCCACGAAATTAAAAGTCTATCGCTACACCACACGGAACCTGTTGATCATGTCCCGACAGACGTGGCATCAGACGTACGATTAGATAATCCCGCTGCCAACATCAAACACGTTAAACAAGCCAGGTGCTAACATTGGGTTGGGTTCGCGATCCAGCACGATGTACAAGCACCTAATGCCAAACTTGCATGAAGAGTAGTCTTCAAGGGCCTGATCCATCACAGCATCATTACCTTGGCTAGGAGTGCCCAGCGCAACAGCATCCACCTTGCTCGGCTAGCCTTTCAGAGTCACGAACCTGTCGATGTTGAGCGATCATATTCTGATGCATCGCCTACTACGCTCGTGCACTCCGGGACCCAGCGAAAGATAGTTCAAATAATTCAAATGCGGGGCCCCCATCGTCACCAAATTCGATAGGCAAATCCTCTTGTCGTAGATCCCACTGACATATCTACGACGATGGTAAAATGAAACGCGGGGTGCATTTACCACAACAAACCTCTTGGGAAGTACACCCCGTCTCCTCACGAGGTAAGATCTCTTTCCAATTCCAAACGAAGGCATTCTCGGACTAATGTTCCTAGTCGAACCTCCACTCCGGCCCGTCGTCGGATGCATATTCCTCTTCCTCCTCTTACTCAATGCACACCAAACGACCCACGCGCACAGTACGTATTAAAGCCCATGCAATAAATCTCTAACAAAGCACATTAAACATGGTATGTGCCCTCACAGTACTTATCTAGCATTTAGTGTTAAGTACCTCCTAGTACATGTACTACCTCTTAGGCATATGACTCTTTAGATTTTAAATTTTGAATTTGAATTTTGAATTTTGAGTTTGGGTTAAATGTTGCGCTTCCCACTCAAGACTATTTTAACTCACGGGTGGATCCCATAAAGTACAAGCCTACCCTCTTTCTTCGGATGCATGGGCCTTGCTACGTTTCCCAACATACCCTATTTTTCTCCCCCAACGTACACATCCTTTTCACAAGGCATTTATTATAGTAAATACGCAAATTCCACGTCAGCTGTACTCCAAACGCAACTTTTAGCCACCCAACCATTGGGCGGCATGTGGACCAACCGATTCCTGCCACGTTAGAGGCCTTTGTAATATTAAAGGGCCTCTACAAATAGGGCACTATAAAAGCAACACCAGTTACCCCAATTACACGGACTTTTGGAGAGGGAGCCAACCAGTTTCACCTCTTATTTACACAACTGCCACCAAGGATCAAAATGATCATGTTTGGACCCCGGCCCACTAAGTAAGATAAAGGCACCCCGGCACTAACCAGAAATGCCGCATGTCAGTATGGAGATCACTATCTATGATCAAATCGACAAAGAACACTCCTCGGAAAAAATTCAACCCCTACCCACGACAACGCCCAGTCAGATCAAGCTAGTACTCTCGTTCATGCCAGATCAAATGTTTCAGAAACTGCGCAAGAAATCAATGCTCATCGATGCCTGCACCATACATTATAAGCCCCAGTGCCCGCACAACGTATCGGGAACGATGCACATCATCATGCACGATAATCGGGTTACTGGAGAACACACTAAGCAGGCGGAATTTGTATTTCCCGTCACTTTCTCAACAAACCTGAAGTACTACTCGTACACGTCCATGAAAGAGAATGAGTGCCTGTGGAGCGCCACGTACTAGTTGGAAAATTTCAACATCAAAACCACGACCCACTTCTACAAGATCAAGGCACACTTAAAACTCACGATGACCAAGGTCATCGGAGAGATACCATTTCGACCACTAGAGATAACCGTCCTCACAGACCGGTTCACAATGGAAGACATAGATGTCTTCCACTGCGTGTATCCCGAGAAAAAAGCTCATGCACTATGTCGAACGACGTCGGCCATGTCAACGGTGTTGGTCCATTTACACACAATGGCCACTCAAGATAGGGGTCAAATTGAGTGTTAAAAACTTATTAAACTGAATTATTCCCTTTTTAAAACTCTTGAGTTTTTCTTTTACAAAGAAAATACTTGTTATAAATATATATGTTGTTTGGGAGTGATAGTAATATAAATACACAAACAACCACAATATTAACACAAGATATATAGTGGTTCGGTGTCTCCAACACCTACGTTCACTCTCTCAAGGTCAGCCCGACAATTGAGATTCCACTATAATCACACCTAGGTTTTCCAACAAGCTCACTTAGGAAACTTTTACACAATATCAAGGTTTTCCCCTTAGCTCACCCCGAAAACTAATACAACACACCTAGATTACAACGAGCTCTAGGATAACATATAATCCACAATTTATACAAATAAACAATCCTATGTCCAATAAACTTGGACTAATATGGATATGAATACAAGAACAAATATTATAAGACATATACAAATTATACAAGAATTACCAACAAGAAGAAAGCTTCTTCTTTGCCTTGGGCTCCAAATGGATTGATCTTTGTAGCTTAAGCCTTAGATTGCTTTGAATGAGATCTTAAGAGCTTGGATGTGCTTTAGAATGATAGATCTTGATAGTGCATTAACCTTCTCCAAAAAAATCTTCTTGATATATATACTTTAGCTTCCAATGGATCTGTAACAGCTACAAAATCCGATCGTTAGAGTCTAGAAGTCGACTGTTCTAAAACAAGAGTCGACTTCCATTCTAAGTAGGAGTCGACTCTAGTTATGCAAGAGTTTACTTCTCCACTGCTAGAGTCGACTCTTCAAAATACACTAATGCTGCCAGGTCAACTCTACATAACTTGCTCTCGGCTGGATCGACTCTGCATAACCCACAATCGACTGTCCCTCACCGGGAGTCGACTCTCAAATCAAATTTTCAGAAAAAATAGATTTGTTTGATGATATAATTAATAGCATGTATTATAACATATTTACATTTCTTTAGTTTAAGTAAATGTCCACATTTTCTTTAATACATAAATGTAAATAAGAAAGTATCCCATATTTGGATTCAATAAAAATATCTAAAAACTCAAAATCCATAACAATAAGAAAATCGAATTTTGATTTTAGTACAAATTCGGGATTTAGCAATTTTACCATCTCCAAAATACATACCTTGTATTTCATGAAAAAATCATTTTAACAACAATGAATATTAGCTATCAATATACCGGGAGATAGTTTTTCAAAATGAAAACATTTTTTTATATATCCCCTTATAATGCGCTAATCTTCTAAACTTAGAAAAATAGCATTTCTTGGTTCATTTTGATACACAAAATGCTATAATACTTAAAATATGTTTTCCATCATAAAACATCAAAAATCCATTAGAGAATTTAAATATATCAAAAATAGTTTTACTAAAATTATATTTTGTTAAAAAGAAAAATACACAATAGGTTAATTAGAGCAATTTGGATCAACAAATAGTGTCATCAAAGAGGTCTGGGGCTACAAGTGGGCTAGGATGGGCCCATTCAGAAATTCACTATAGGAGCTCCACCACGGGCTCGCCAAGGGCCCTTCTAGAAAGGCCTCTATTGTCATTGGGTCTAGCTCAATTAGACCCAGGCCCGTCTTTTTCAAAAATGGGCCCGACCCACTCCAACACAATCCAGCTAACCACAAAGCAGCTGGGACAACTCACAACCTCCATAGTACAAGCATCTCTTGACTTCATCTCCAAGCAAGGAACATGGATGAACCAGAAGGCCAGCACGACCAAGCCCATCTAATGTTGTTGGGATGAACTGTCTGTGTGACCCAACCCTGTTAAATGTTAATGTTAATGTTAATTTTATTATGATTAAATAGAAATGTTAATTGTTAATTATGCCTTCATGTGAGTCTTTAGATAAGTTGATGTGAATATATATCTTTTGATTGAGATTATCTGCCAATTTACTTTTTGAAGATATACTTGTTTAAATTTGAAATTTGAAGAAGGCAACAACTAATGTGATTTGATGTAGAAACCCTATCTAGAGAAAAAGGTATTTGCTTGTTTTATGTATAGACAAGTTCAAACCAAGCACAAGAGATAGAGATGAGCTGAAATCCTTACAAATGAGCAAAGTAGGAAATTTTGTTGAAATCCTCATAGATGAGCTAAAAAAGATCAACCTTTCTGTTGAAAGATAATTCAAGCTACAAATCTTATTCCTTCAATCCAAATACATCCATTGAGTGTTTTCTTTATACTTATCTTGTATCATTCTTGAGAGAAAACACGTGTAACCTTAGGCATCTATGTTTATTTTATACTCCACCACTATCAAAGTGACATTTGAGGGGTAGTGATTGAGCTCGCGTGAAAAAGCAATTGGAATGTTATGCTTGCTACTTGAAAAAGCTCTGTAAATCATAGAGGATAGTGAGCATCTCTTCAAAAAGCACTCGATTAGTGATTGTTTCAAAATCATAGCAAGTGTCAAGATAGTGGGTGTAGGTTTTGGATCAAACCACTATAAATCTACTATCATAATAAAGAAACACAAAAAAAATAAAATAAAAACCCTAAACAAATAAAAAGTCTACTATCATAGATAGGTACGAAACAAACAAAAAAAAGTATATGATGCATGGTACAATAAAGAAGTCTACGATAATAATCAAACCAAGACCTCTAAGATGTTGTAGATGACAACAAAGTTAATTTAGTGTACGATCATGTAAATCTACTATCATAGATAGGTACGAAACAAATAAAAAAATTTAAACCCTAAACAAATAAAGAAGTCTACGATCATAATCAAACCAAGACCTCTAAGATGTTGTAGATGACAACAAAGTTAATTTAGTATACTACAATATTATTGACTAAATAATATTGTCCTCAATTAGTTGTCTTATTTCCTCAAATTATTATATAATTTTTAGGCGATCTTGGTGTGAGACCATAGGGCTATTATTGTTACGCAATGACACTGGTCCAAAATTATGACAAACCAAATCTTTTCTTCACATTGACATGCAATCCCAATTAACCAAAGATTAGAGCTTAGTTGTTGCCTAGGCAACCGCCATAAGATCAACCATAGTTGTTGGCAAGAATATGCAATTCAAGGTTTGAAGAGTTAAAAACCAACCTTTTAACAAGAAATGTACTAAGGGAAGTGGTTGGCTATGCGTGCATGTTATTAAGTAGCAAAAAAGAGGTTTTTCACTTGCTTACATGTTTTTAACTTTAGAAAAGAATGATAATGAAATACAAGGGATGATTATAATCAAATTGTGAGGGTAGACATTTCAGACAAACTTACTAAGCTAGAGTTACATATACAATATTGTATTGAAGTATACGATGCATAGTGATTTCCAAAGCTGGAACCACTCATCGTGTATGGAGAATGAGAAATGTAAAAGGTAATTTCCAAAGTTGTTCTCACTTATAACTATAGTTGGGAATACCTCGTATCCGATTTATTGAAGATAAGACCCACAAGTGTCATTAGAACGTAATTTAGAAATTGGTCACTTATAATTTGGAGTTGTTATTGATGTATAATTATCATATTATATAATAGGTTAATGCTTACTAAAGTTTTATCTGATTTATCGGCAAACCAATATCTGTCTCCATAGATCCCTAAGCATTATAAATGGTACACTCAAAGCAAGACTTAATTGAACATCAAGACAAAAGCAATCATAGAGTTGTTGGGAGAATTTATATAACTGGACGTAGTGAATGCGATTGCTTTTATTTGAAAATTCTTTTAAATCATGTTAAAGGGTCTAAATGGTGGGAGGATTTGTTAACTATTGGTGGCAGAACATATCCAGCATTTAAGCAAGTAGTAGAAGAAGGTGAATTGTTAAAACATGATGTCAGTATTCATCAATGTCTATTATAAGCTACAACCACTCATATGTTAGATGCTCTAAGAAGAATGTATGTTTATAACCATTTTTTAATGTATTGTCAACTGACAGGTGTCAAAAGATTATGGAATGAGATATATCATATCTTGATTGAGGATTATAATTCAACAAGTAATGCAAACAAAATCAATAATCTCAACAGATAGATTCTTAATAATAGATGTTAGTAGGTTGCACTGACAACATAATATCTAAGAGTATATTAGATTATGATTTGTTAGTCATCACATTTTCAGTACACACTGCTTAACATTCCCCAACATCTTGCAAGAAGAGCTCTCATCATTCCACTTTCAAGAGAGGATATGAATGGAGTGTGTTCCAATTAAATAATGATTAAAGACGAGCATTTGACACAATTATACAAGCTATCAATTGCAATAGTAATCAAGTACTAATTGTGGATGGCTTGGGAGGAACAAGTAAAACATTTTTTTATCGTGCTTTGTTGGCAACTTTGCAAAGCTGTGGCTATGTATTGCAATCAGAACGACTTCACGAATAACTGTTACACTTTTCTGAGGTAGAAGAATTGCACATTCAAGATTCAAAATTATACTAAATTCATAATGTCACATCCCATTCCAGATGTGACTGCCACTCGCCCCTAAATGGATGGAATCCATCATGGACAGACATACCACTATCCACCCATCCATCCCTGTCAACCGGACATGTGTGATATAGGAATGACATAAAGAAAAGAACATTGAAACATATATAAATATGAAACGCGTCATACATCAAAATGCTTCATGACTACTCAGGTGGTAACTGTATATCATGGAGCGACTCTATATGTGCACAAAAGAAAAGATACAACATGCCAAGGGAGACCCGCTTAGTAGGGATCAATGGGGTTGCTACCTTTGGCGGGGGTATGGGTCTCAACTTGAGCCTGCTCGCTCCTGTCCAGTCCATGAAAATCTACACACACAAACAAGCACTCGTGAGCTAAAGCTCAGCGAGCAGACAAAATATCCACAAGCACACCTGGCCAAACATACAATACGGATATGCATAATAAACCAGCAAATCAACAGCGATATAACATAGTAAATAAATCATCTGCCGCAAAAATCCTCACAGACATGCCGTGGGTACCAACCATCTGCTGGCAAATAAGAGCCTCCACAATCCTGCCGCGGGAAAACAACTCCACTGACAAATGTACCATATACTTAAGAGAGGAAAATACCATCTATGTCTATTTGTGCTCGAGGCACTCCCAGCTCACTGCCACACCACAGGCATCCATCCTCTGCTAGTGTGCAGGCTGTCACCCCACCGCAGGATCCCACATCGCGGGTGGTAACCAAATAACCACAGCCGTACTGTGGTATGTCACCTCCGCCGGCAGGTGCATATTCATATCACATATCCACTCTCAATGCAAACGGGAGTAATCTCAACAGCAAGCGGAGATACAACTAAGCCATAGCCAACAGGGATCCAACATCCGCTAGCGACTCCGACACTATCCAATACGCAAATATGGGTACCTATAATGCATAGCAACGAGTATAATAAAAGAAGAGCCTTGCTTACCTCGGGTAATTCATGCAACAACAAGAGTAATGAATGGTAATAAAATAAAAAATACTATAAGATGCCATGTTAACTGCATACATGATGCTAATGTAACAAGCACACAAAGTATCTTGTCTACTCACTTTTTCATAAGTCAAAATGCAATAGTGACGCTTTACCGCACACCTACACATGTAAATACACAAGCACACACTTTATTACCTGCCAAGGTTCATAAAAGCATGAAACATAATGTCCCTCAATTGTTACAATTATTGCACAAAGACCCAATGACCGAATTTAACAACTCTTTAACTTCAAATTCTTTCAATTTCTTATAAATTCGTCGCGGAATCATCGATCTAGGGACATGATTGAAGCTAAGTACAATAAGAAATCAAGCAAAACCATGAATTAAACCCTCTTGAAAACTGCCCCTATTTTGCGTTAATTCTGGCCGATTATTAAGCTTTCTCAAAATTGATTTGTAGTTAATTTTTCACTCGAGTCAGTCAATACAGGTGAAAATCAGGTACTAGGGGTTTTCAGCGAGGAAACCCTAGATCAAAATCCTCCAGAATCCTTCCCCTATTTTCTAGCACATCTTCTTCTTCCTAAACAAACTAGTTTTTTCTGCTTTCTCATGCCTCATTCATCTACCCTAAACCATAGTAAGGGTCATTAAGACGTGTGGGATGAAAAATAAAAATTATAGCTTTAGTTTGAATAAAATGGAAGAAATCGATAAGAATTTTACTCCCCGAAACTGCCTGTTGCTACTGCGGTTCAGCTTTTGCCAGTTTCCAGCGACTTCTCCGACCTTTTTCCTGTTCTTGCGGGAAAGCCTTAGTCACAGGCATCCCTCCCCTCTTCTCTTCTTTCTCCTTTCTTTTTCCTGTTCTTTCTTCTTTCTTCTTTCTTCTTTCTTCCGGTTCTTCTCGTTCTTTTCGACGGATTCGGTGCATTGGACATTATGTAGATGTAGGGTAGTTTGCTTTATTACGCATTTGCCTTATAACTTCCTTATAATCTCACTTAATTTCCATAAATCTCATATCAACGCTCGAATAACTTTCATTAATTCATTTGGACCCTTTTTTAAATTTCCTAC
The DNA here is from genome assembly GCF_014633365.1 of Diospyros lotus. Classification (NCBI taxonomy): domain Eukaryota; kingdom Viridiplantae; phylum Streptophyta; class Magnoliopsida; order Ericales; family Ebenaceae; genus Diospyros; species Diospyros lotus. Next base: position 24,148,421 of record NC_068351.1, read on the forward strand.
CATTGGAGCATACAGACATGGATATGCAACACAAAAGTCCATGTATTTCTCATTGTTAATGATATGCGACATAAGCCAATTATAATTTATGTAAAGAATCGTACTTTTCATTGTAATTCTTTTTATTTAATCAATTGTTATTTCAAATGTATTATGTTTTATTTGTCATTAATGATTGTCGTCATTATTTATTATAATCTATACTTGACAAAGTCCATAGATCAAATAGGCTAATGAATTATGGTCGGGCATAGAGATGACGATCATAAAATATATTCCTTATAAAACTTGATCTTAAATGTTCCTAGTCATAGAGTTATTAGGAATGAATACTAATAACTCGGATATACTAGCACATATGATGAATGCTCAATCGAGAAAATGTATTGTTTTATGGACATTGATTAGTGGTTAATTTTGTAAAATTTTATTATAATTATAACTCCCGTTTTGATTTTAAATTACTTTAATTAAATAGTTATGTGTTATATATATATAATATAATATATTATAATAAACATGTAAATATAATATATATATTATAACATAATACATATACTCAATGGAGTGCATGCATGGAACATTTATATAATATAAAAGTATATAATATACCATATAATATATCATATAAATATGTACATAATATATAATTTAATAACACTTAATTATTTGCTTGTATGCATGAAGAATGTGGACTTGGAGACTAAAATTGGATTGAAGAATGAAGAATTAAAGCCCATGAAGAATTAAAATCCATCAAGAATTTAAGTCCATGAAAAATTAAACCCCATGAAGAATTAAAATCCATGAAGAATTAAACCCCATGAAGAATTAAGGCCCAACTTAAGCAACCTATGGAAGATATCATTTAAAGAAGACCCAAGCATTATTTTTAATTCTAATGAAGATAAAAAACCTAATTGTAGAAATTTATTTTTAAATATTTGTTTTGTGAGTGCTTTATTAGGTGTGTTTTTTAGCTAAAATTCATTTAACTATTAGGTGTGCATTATAGCTAAAATTCATTTAACTTTAAGAGTATTTTATTAGGTGTGTATTTTAGCTAAAATTCATTTAATATTAGGTGTGTATTTTAGCTAAAATCCATTTAATATTAGGTGTGCATTAAAGCTAAAATCTATTTAACTTTAAGTGTGTGAGTGCCCATTAGATATAATTATGTTTAGTTAAATAATTAAAATTGTGTGGTTTGTATTGCATCTTGTGGGTTATAAATAGCTCACTTGATTGCATTTGTAAGTGTGATTATTATTCTTGAATAAAAGCTTAGTTGTTTTCTTAGAATTCTCTTTTGAGAATTGTTTTTGTTCTTTCTTATTTTCTCTATTATTTTCTCTTGTGATTTTACTTACTTTTTTTTTCTTCTCTTAAATTCTTATGTCATTTATTGTTACTTTATTATTCACCTCCTAAATGGCCGGTTAATTTATGCCTTTAAATTTCTGCACTTTAAATTCTTGTCTTTTAATTATCCACCGCCTAAATGGCCGGTTAGTTTATGCTATTTTAATTCCTGTCATTTAAATTCTGTTATTTAAATTACGTCATTTAAATTCTTGTCAATTAACTTTCAAATAAAGATGAATAGCTAAATCTAATCTTGGATTAAGGCAAGGATAGTGTCCAACGCCAATAATTCCCAAAGAAAGCTGCGCTTAAAATAAGTGACATTAATTTAAATTTCAGTATGAGTATGTATTAATTATTGAGAAATCACTAGGTTTGGATTGGAGCGTAAGCCTAACTTAGAGCTTTTATGCTATGTATGGGAGTTACTAGAACTGGAAACGCTATCATACCTAAACCCAGATAATTGATTTAGTTGTTTTGTATATTAATTGTAATTGAATTTATGGTGGTTGCTTAAATTAAAATCCCGCATATCATGTATGGGGATTGCTTAAACTATAACTATCATCATCTCTAATTGCATTTAATAACAAACCCTCATATCTGAAATTAAATTAATGTTACTAACCTTGTATGTTAAAATTTGGGAATCAACGGGTTGGCGCTGAAATTGTTTTAACCCAAGTACTATCCAATTTCATATTCTCACGTTTAGTATTTATTTCAATTTCTGCCTTGTTTTATTTCCTAGTATATGTTGTAAAAAAAAAAATCATAAAAAAACCTTGTTGCCAATTTGTTCAAATGCGTGTGCGTGTGTGTGACATTCTTTTTCTTTTGCTATAAATAAATCTCTCAGTGGACGACCTAGACTCATCCAAAAAATATAAATTTAAATTTGGACTACAATTGCACTCGTATACTGAGGAGTATAAACCTCTCACAAAAATAAAAAATAAAAATATAAAAGTTTTAATGTGTTTTTATTGTGTTTTAATTGCAGGGTGAGAGTGTAGCCAAATTTTGTCGCCGTTGCCGGGGAGATTGAAGCAAAAACAAAAAAAAAGGTATAAATTAAAAAAATTAAAAAATTAAATAAAAAAATAAAAAATATATTTGGATAACTATTAGTTATTAAACAGTGCAAGAGACTACGGTCAAGTATAATTATTGAAACATTAATTGATTCATTAGCATTATTATCTATCGTTGAGTTGTCATTTTCATATTCTTCATGTCTTAGTATTTTAGCAGTTATGTGTCTTCTAATGCATTTGGTCATCCTGATCCCAGTGAGGGGAGGTTTTCTTTTAACCAGAGTCAGGGGGAGAATTCTTATCTGTCGAGCTACGACCCAGATCTTTACACTGATTACCCCAGTTCCTATGACAATTGGAATTATCCTTGGAACGATGACTCTTTGTTCCAATCTCATGAACCTTTCTCTCCAATATCCCACCAATTCGAGTTAGAACAAGGGGTTAGATCTGATACTTATCAACCTCAGGATGAAAATTTTTTAGAGGACACCCTTCAAGAGTTTATGCAAAGTCAAATGAATTTTAATGCACAAGTGGCTGAATTTCAAGAACAAACCACTAGGGTCATAGGTGACATTTTAGAACAATTAATTGAGCTTACACAGACCTCGAGCGTGAGTGAACCTGGCGAGTTTTCAAACCAACCCAATCAAAATTCCAAAGGAAGGAAATCATCATTCAATGCACCCATAGATCAAGAATTGGTCCAATTTACATCCATCCCTAGGAATGATAAGCCAATTGAGAGATTTGATGAACCTAGGATGGTACAAACAATCACAGAAGAAAAATTGGACCAAAATGATGTGAGAAATGAAGAAGCCTGGGAGGAAGAATAAGATAAAATCTGAGAGCAAAAATGTGAAGATATCATAGGTCTATCCATATTTAAGTCTAAATTTCTATCTTTTAGGCTAGTCTATATTATTAGGGATCAAATTAAACCAGACATGTGTGAGGTGTTTGTGCGAATTAATGTGCCATACTCTGATGTAATAAAACTAACACCTCCGGATGATATATTTTCAAAATTTGTATATGCATTCATGAGAAAAATCAATTTACATAATTTTGAAAATAACTTTAAAAGTGGTGTAATGAATGAGAGTTATTATATGATTAGATGGACAACTACTCATTTGATCCTTAACTGGAAGAAAAAGAAAAAAAAACTCTAAAAAAAATAAAATAAAAATATATAATAAAATAAAATTTTGTTTTTTAAATAAATAAATATATATATATATATATACAAAAAGAAAAAAAAAGATAGAGAAAAGAGGGGGACAGAATTGATGCTGGTGGTAGCCATTTTTCTTGGACAGTGCAATTACACTGCCCTATAAAGAAAGATGCACACTACCAAATGTTAAAAAATGAGGTGTCAAGCGTTGAAAAAAAGAGGCACACTGCCCAATGTTGAAAAATGAGACGCTCGACGACGCCAAGCCTGACGGTGCAATTATGGCATGCCTCGAGTCGAGTGTAGAATAGTGATGCTCATTGCTCTATAAGAGACTCCATATCTGTATGACGCAAGCCACCCTTCTTTGAGCTCAATCTTCTCTCATTTGTGTTATTTTCCGATCATGTACTCTCATCCATTTTGTAAAGTTTATAGTTCTTTACTTTCTTCTTATTATAATTTTTTTTTAAAAAAAAATGGATCTTTATCTCTCAAAAATTCACAAGCACTATCCATCTCTCCCGCATAATAATTTGAAAAAAATTTATGCTGCTAGGTGTGAAAGACTTAGGCTGTTGATGCATAATAACATCTCTAAACATATTCGTTGGCTGATAGAAACAAAAGTTCTATTAGTTGGTGAAACTTCACCTAGTTTTAAGCACTTTCTAGGATTAGGGAAGAGTAGTTTTGCGAAGAAACGAAAAGCGAAAAGAGTGAATGGTTGTTACAAATGTGCTCGATGGACCTGTAACACACGATGCAAATTTGTGGGGTTTACGTCCATAAATCGAGAAGATAAAATTAGTTTCATAAAGGATAGACTGAGTAAGGAGTCTTTGGATGATATCCAATTGACTCTTAAGACGCATCCATGTGGAATAGTGCAAAGAAAACTTCTTGCTTTATGGACCCAGTTCATAAGTGACCACCAACGCTATAGTCTTGGGAATCTGACTAAAAACGACCATGTTTGCTAATCTATAAGAAAATTGGATGGGAAGCTTATCTCCATTTCATAGAAAGTGTTTAAGCCATTTTTGGACGTAAAATCAGAGGAAAATGTGAGCCACAATCACAACTACTTGTACATACGCATGATTTTTGTTTGTATTTATTTCTTGTTGAATTTTTGTATAGCTACTTTTGATCGCCAAACCTCTTTCCAGGGCATACAAAAGGAACAAACATGGAAGGCCAGTTAGTTCGTCGAATCAATACCATATGTGTACTTTGTGGCTCTCAACTTGGGAGCGATATTTGTTACGCACTTGCAGCGAACGAACTTGGCTAAAAATTGGGAGAGAAAAAAATTAATTTGGTATATGGAGGGGGAAGTCGTGGATTGAATGGTTGTGTTTCAAAAGCTGCACATCTTGGAAAATCATCTGTGGTAGGTGTAATGCCAATCCTTTTGGCTGAACCACATATTTTCGGGATTACACGCAGTCAACTTATAGAAACGACTTCTATATCTGAGCGCATGGCTTGTGAGATTTATCAGTCAGACGCCCGTCATTGCTTTACCAGAAGGTTTTGGAACACTTGAAGAAATCTTTTGTATAATCTCATGGGCCAAGAGTAATCTCCATACCAAACCTATTAGACTTTTAAATGTTAACCATTTTTTCGATGGGTTGCTCTCTTTTCTTAATCAGACTGTGGAGCAAAAGTTCATTTCTCTTTCAGTAAGAAAGATTCTCATTTTTGCATCCACCATTGATGAGCTGCTAGAGAAATTACACGCTTATGTTCCACAGCACGATCCTCATGAGCCTCGGATAGACTGGTCTAAGGCAATTAGTAACAAGCGTCAAAGGGGTTCGATTAATTTAAATTTATCACTGTGAGGAGTGCTTTTTATTAAGATGGTTGAGTAAGGAGTACTTTTCGTACTCTTGAGACGCATCTAATTATTGTACAACTTATAGGATTTTTCTTGGTTGTGTTCCTAAAAAAAAAATAATAATTAACTAAAAAAAATTGTGGAATGTTGTTAGGCAAGTCTATGATAAGATGGTTGAGTAAGGAGTACTTTTTGTACTCTTGAGATGCATTTTGTTTATCTTATGACTTACATGGAATTTTTATTTTGGTGTGAAAATATAAATATATATATATATATGGTATGCTCATTTGTTTATTTGAGTTTTAACAATTCATAGTAAATCTATGGACTTGTAGAGTTATAGGTATTCCTAATAACCCTATTTTATTACTGCAATTCAGGTTGGGGGGGTGTAAGGTCCAGTTTCGAATTATCTGGTTCATGTTTAACTGTGAGTTTGTTATTGTTTGCTTGTAGTATTGTGGGAATTGATTATCTTTATCTGTTATTATTAAAAAAACAAAAACAAAAAAATTGTCTGTTTTAAATAACGCTATTCCTAAAGCTTTAGAGTTATGCACTGATAGCTGGTTAAGTTTGCAATACGAAACATGAATGCATTGATTTCATATTTGAAAACGTATATGCATTAGAACAAGTAATTTGCATTCATCGGGTATTCAAAATTTAAAAATTGGTTATTGGTCATAAAGTCAAAGGTAACAGTAAGTAGCTGATTAGTACACTGTATGATCCCTCAACAGAAGTGGAGACTATTATCCAAGTGAGTGTTTGAGCCTAATAACCGTTAATTCTGAGCGAAATAACACTTATTCTAAATATGTTTTATTGTTTATCTCATCTTTTCAATGGCTTTAAAACATCAATTCGCTTTGAATGTCTAGTATGATAGCAGATGAATTTGACTGGTTTCACACTCCGAATTAGATGACTGAGTAACATCATTTTGTAGAAGCATGATAGGGGGATCAATTTCTTTCATTTTGGGCTTACTAACCTTTTTCTTTCTTTACATTAACCTCACTTGCTATCCCATTTGAGCCATTTGTAGTACAATTTCTTTCGTTACCCTCGTTTAACCCATAACCATATGAATTTTGTCCAACTTGGTGTGATTTTGGGAATTAGTCTATCTAGCTATTTTCATATTTAAAAAAAAAAGAAAAAAAAGTGAAATAAAAGAAAAGAAATTCTCTTAACTATTCAGCACAATTGTTTCAACATAAACGTTGAAGAAGAAAAAAAAAAAATTCCTAACACACTATTTGCACATTCTACCTTTTCTTTGACAACTCGTATTAACCTCATAGCCCTATTACAACCTGGTCTGGTCCCTCTTGATGCTATAAAACGTGTAATCTCAAAATTCGAGTTTGGAGTAGGGAATTATGTTTAAATTCAGAAGCTATTCATTTAGGGCATTATTCCAATCATGAAACTACGTTAATTTCTTTATTCTTTCCTGAAAATACTTTCCTTGTATTTGGGATGACACCGAGTTTTGAACTTGTTCTGCATTTACTCTTATAACAATGCACTCCCTTGTGTGTACACCTAAGGAATCCTTTTTATTGGAGGGAAAATTCATAGTAAGGTTTGAAGTCAAAACTTCAAGGGAGTAAGTCTGTGTGTTGATTATCCTAATTGCTATTCTTGAGATTATATGACCTTTAACCAAAAATCTGATTTAGAATGCTAAATTATTTATTCGATTTTATGTATTTCGGTTTCGAATTTGAAATTTTTACATTCATACAGTTATTGCGAATAAAGCTTGGCAGGTGTATAGTCTGATTGCTAAGGGACTAGCAATGTTTAAGTTGGGGGGTATGATTAGTGGTTAATTTTGTAAAATTTTGTTATAATTATAACCCCCATTTTGATTTTAAATTGGTTTAATTGAATAGTTATGTGTTATATATATATATAATATAATATATTATAATAAACTTGTAAATATAATATATATTATAACATAATACATATACTCAATGGAGTGCATGCATAAAGCATTTATATAATATATAAGTATATAATATACCATATAATATATCATATAAATATATACATAATATATAATTTAATAACACTTAATCATTTGCTTGTATGCATGAAGAAGGTGGGCTTGGAGACTCAAATTGGATTGAAGAATGAAGAATTAAAACTCATGAAGAATTAAAGCCCATCAAGAATTAAAGTTCATGAAAAATTAAAGCCCATGAAGAATTAAACTCCATGAAGAATTAAACCCCATGAAGAATTAAGGCCCAACTTAAGCAACCCATGGAAGATATCATTTGGAGAAGGCCCAAGCATTATTTTTAATCCTAATGAAAATAAAAAACCTAATTGTAGAAATTTATTTTTAAATATTTGTTTTGTGAGTGCTTTATTAGGTGTGTTTTTTTTAGTTAAAATTCATTTAACTTTAAAAGTGCTTTATTAGGTGTGTATTTTAGCTAAAATCCATTTAATATTAGGTGTGCATTATAGCTAAAATCCATTTAACTTTAAGTGTGAGTGCCCATTAAATATAATTATATTTAGTTGAATAATTGAAATTGTGTGGTTTATATTGCATCTTGTGGGCTATAAATAGCCCACTTGATTGCATTTGTAAGTGTGATTATTATTCTTGAATAAAAACTTAGTTGCTTTTTTAGAATTCTCTCTTTGAGAATTGCTTTTGTTCTTTCTTATTTTCTCTATTGTTTTCTCTTGTGATTTTACTTATTTTTTTTTCTTTCTTCTCTTAAATTCTTATGTCATTTATTGTTACTTTATTATTCACCGCCTAAATGGTCGATTAATTTATGCCTTTAAATTTCTGTAATTTTAATTCTTGTCTTTTAATTATCCACCGCCTAAATAGGCCGGTTAGTTTATACTATTTTAATTCCTGTCATTTAAATTCTGTTATTTAAATTATGTCATTTAAATTTCTATCAATTAACTTTTAAATAAAGATGAATAGCTAAATCTAATCTTGGGTTAAGGCAAGGATAGTGTCCAACGCCAATGATTCCCAAAGAAAGTTGCGCTTAAAATGAGTGACATTAATTTAAATTTTAGTATGAGTGTGTATTAATTATTGAGAAATCACTAGGTTTGGATTGGAGCGTAAGCCTAACTTAGAGCTTTTATGCCATGTATGGGAGTTACTAGAACTGGAAACGCTATTATACCCAAACCTGGATAATTGATTTAGTTGTTTTGTGTATTAATTGTAATTAGATTTATAGTGGTTCCTTAAATTAGAAACCCTCATATCTAAAATAAAATTAATGTTACTAGGTGTCTGTTAAAATTTGATAATCAACGAGTTGGCACTGAAATTATTTTAACCCAAGTACTATTCAATTTCATATTCTCACGGTCAGTATTTATTTCAATTTCTACCTTGTTTTATTTCCTAGTATATGTTGTCTAAAAAAAAAAATCATAAAAAAACCTTGTTGCCAATTTGTCCAAATGCGTGTGCGTGTGTGTGACATTCTTTTTCTTTTGCCATAAATAAACCTCTCAGTGGACGACCTGAACTCATCCAGAAAATATAAATTTAAATTTGGACTACAATTCCACTCGTACACTGACGAGTATAAACCTCTCATCAAAATAAAGAAAAAAATATAAAAGTTTTAATGTGTTTTTATTGTGTTTTAATTGTAGGGTGAGAGTGCAACCAGACATTGGTGTGAGGACACTAGTGCATATATGTAGGTGTTTATTAGAAGAATAAGTACACTGAATTGACTTACTACATAATTCTTAATGGTTATTGTTCAATGTCGAATTAGAATTCTTATGTTGTAATTGTGCATATTGGTCCTTAGACTTGAGATATCATAGTAGTCTTATATTTAGCTAGTTACGCCTTATTGTTATTTGGATTCTAAATGAATCGTTAACAAATTGTCACTGGGTATGGGTTTGTCACATATTAAGGCTTATAAATGTCAATAAAGGATTCATCATTTACCGTACAGATAAGAGAATGTCATATGTATTCCAATAATTTCATGACTGTGTAAATCATTGGTTAATGTGATGTGAAAATCAAAAGGTGTTTTGATTTCACCTATCAAGTCATAAATTTGGAATTGATACATAGTTATTGAATAGTTAGGGTTCGACATAAAACCATACCCTAAGTTTAATTGGGACATTAACTGGTGAAATGATTTTACTACACGGTAATTACAATTGAAAAGGTTCGCGTATATTTCATCATTAGTTAGATATTCATGGCATGTTGCTAGATGTTAACCATGATATATAAGGATTTTAGAATTAATTTGATTAATTCTAAAACTATTAATTAAAGAGTTTAATTAAGAATCCCATGAGATGTGTTGAAATTAAATCAATAACTTGGGCCCTAAAGTAGCCCAATAGAGTTGGGTCCTATATCTAATCTAATTGTGAACTTAAGGGGTCACACACTTGGATCAAGCTCATTTCACAATTAAAGGAAATAACCAATCCAATATGATTAGGGTCCAGTCCTAAAACATTTAGGGTTTTGTTATGGCAGGATTAGGGCTTTGTGCTCTATAAATATATCGCTTCTAAACACTTAGAAAAAGAAGAAGTTTTTTGTGCTCTCTTTCTCAAAAGCTGTCCAAGTTGCTAGCACAACTTGGGACGTCATGGAAAGGGTTGATCGTGTGGACTGACTTAAAAGAGTTCGCGCTTGTGTCTCTACAGATCGAAAACATACAAAATCAAAGGCTGCACGATCGTGGTTTCAACACTCATGTATATGTATAATGTATGCAATACAACTCCATGCTCAATCACTATAAGAAAATAGTTGATTTGAGATAAATTTTGAGATGAATTTTTGATTTGAGATGAATTTTGGGTCGTTTAAAAAATGCTCATTGAAAAATTTGAGATGGATTTTGAGATTGATTTTTAACGTCTCTAATTTGAGACAGATATTTAGGCTGATTTTGAGATGAAATTTTCAGATGGATTTAGAGACATACTTTTCCCTCTGTAACTTGAAATGGATTTTTTTTGTGTCTAATTTGAGATAGATTTTGAGATGATTTTTTTCAAATGGATTTTGAGACGAACTTTTTCGCATGTAATTTCAGATGGATTTTTCCTTATCTAATTTGAGACGATTACTTAGACAGATTTCTCCATCTGTAATATAAGACAGATTTACAGACAGAAATTAAGATGGATTTTAAGACAGTTTTTTTCGTCTATAAATTGAAATGGATTTTGAGACAAATTTTTTGTTTCTATTTTTGAGACTAATAAAATCTGTCTCAAAATTAAACTAATTTAAAAATAATAAAATTCATTTATTTTCAAAATTTTAGAATTAAACCTGATAAACATAGTAATATATGCACCGATATAACAAAACAAACAAACTAAATTAAAAACCATACATAAATATAAATTCATCACAATAAGTAACATTATCCATGCATAAATATATAGTAGTAATAAGTAACATCGTCCATGAATAAATCTATCTAGGAAGCACTACAACATAAAATCTACCCATGCCAATGGTTCTGGTGCGACAATGATGAAAAAGGTCTTAGAACTCTATCTTCCAGGATCAACAAATGTTGGTTTATGGGATCCATAATTTCTCTAACCACCTTACTCATAGTTTGTTAAATCTGATCTGTGACCAACGATGGTGGCAATGGTGACGGTACCTGGTAGGAATGATAAGCAAGGATGGCAAGGGCTTCTGACCCCATCCCATACAGGCGACCCTTTTTCTTCCCACCTACAACCTCTAAACATAAAGATGTATTCCCAATAGTTGGTTGCGAGTGCTTGTGATGATGTCTCCTATTATCACATTTGAAAGTCAGCTTGCAATCATCATGGATACATGGAATAATTTGTATTATCAATGGGCTAGTTAAGCATAGTAAGATTTAAAATACACAACTAATGTATACTTAAGTTTCCTCGGACCTCGTATCAACGAATCTTGAATTATCCTTTCTTCTGTACGTGGTGAGGAATAACTCAGAGTGTGTGGGTGGGCAACCAAGTTTCATAGTTTAGAAGGGGAAACAATAAAAGTGTTCATGCAACTATACTTATTTTAAAAAAGTAATTAAGTGAAATGAAAAAAATATAAAACATCAAATATTTACCAGTTTTTTCTTATGCTCGAACATAAGTATGGAGCCACATGTGTGCATAGTGCCTTCAAATTCTGAGGCCCTATTTTTCTTAGCCTTTTCAAACTTGGTCTTAAATTGCGGGGTATTCCAATATTCCTTTAATGTTTTGAATATTTGAGAAGACATCCAACTTGGTCGTTTTGTCAAGTCCTTTCTCAAATTAAATAAAAGGTAAATCATACGGTCTAATGTCATCTTCTCAAAGTTTTTCCTTGATTCTTTTTCAAGCTCCCAATACCACTTCCTCTATAATGCTAAGGCAAAATAAAGTTTATAAAAATGTTGTAATAACATAAATAAATAAAATGAAACATAATGTTATAGTTTAAAAGAGTGTATATTTATTTAAAAGCATTCACATTACGTTAAACTTGCCAAACCACATATCTCTTATAGTATGGTATGTTTTTTTCTAGCTAGTGTATGGCTTCTCAAACTTAGATTGGAATATTAGTCTAATGTCCAATTTGCAGTCATTGTTATCAAACCTGTTAAAGCACACATTAGTTTATGAACTCACATGTAAAAATGAAATTTTCTTTGTGAAATTAAAAATGATTTGTGAACGAGGAATACTTACATGGAACCCAACAGCTGTATCTTCCAACGATTTTGAGGGCTAGCAATGGACATGGATGATCCTGCAACTTCAAGTGACAATGATGAAGAAGGCATAGATCCAACAGTGCTGGGGTGGGGTGTTTGTGGGCTATGGGAATCAAATTCATTGTTGAATAGAGATGAATACCCCCTTATAAAAATAAATAATTGTAAGGGGTTCAACTCACAAACTAATAAATAGGCTGAAGAACCATACCAATGGGTGTATGCATGTGATCCTCACAATCACTCTCTCTAACTTGCTCCATTACTCATCAATGACGACGTCTCATAGCCCGATCATATGATGTACAGCCTGACATATCCTGTCATACAAGGTAAACAATAATTGCATAATATCATTTGAGATTTGAAAATATTTTAGGCTATTTGGATAATTCCTTTAACAATCATATTGCCTTCTTAAGTTTAAGGAAGTTTATTAGGCGTGTGATTACAAATTTTTAAATACTTTCGTAATAACATTTTATATATCATTTAGAAAATCCTTTATATTATATTCATGAACTTGTGTTTAAAAGTGGTGTTTTTGAACCAACAGATTAAATGTAAAGATAACATTGCATTTTGCACTATCATCTTTGTAGCCATTATGTGTCCTCTGTGTAACATCTCGCATCAAGCGATAGGAAGGACCAAAATAACTTACCCTGATGAGCTTACGCGAACTTCCCGGGGATCACCCATAAGGATTGCAATTGCAACCGAAATAGTGGGGAACCGAGCCGAAACTGAACCGGTCAACGCGGTTAAAAGTCGTTTGATTGGAAAATGGTTTGGTCATGATTTTCACTAAATCCAAACTAAAACTCGAACCGAAACAGAACCGGATGTATGGGTAATCGAACCAAATCAAACCGAATATACATATATATAATATTTATTTATTTAATATATTATATATACACACAATATATATATTGACTAATGCATTACAAATATATAAAATATTTACCATTTATAAAGTAATTAACAAATAAAAATAAAACCTAATCTTAAATTATTTTTTTTTATCAATCAAATAATTATATCTAAGAAGTTTGAAGTTAATTTGTAACTTTGTTCAAGGAGAATGTAACTTTATTAGAGTTTGTCTTTGTTTGTTGTGGAGTTATCAAAAATTTTTATGAATGCTATTTGCAAGAGTTTGTCTTTGTTTGTAGGTACAGATCAAACTAAAAAAACCATGGTTAAAATCGAAACCGAACTGAAACTGAATGGTTTGGTTATGGTTTTTAATTTTTAAAACCAATGGGTAATGGTTTGGTTTTGCTTTTAGTAATTTAAGTTTGGTTTGGTTATGGTTTTGACAAAAATCGAAACCAAACCGAACCATTGCCAACCTTAGTCACCCATCCTTAAGCTTCCCCAGCTCAACCATGCTTAATCCGGGAGTTTTTTTGCTTACATTCAACCTAAAAGGTATCCAGCTGGTGTTGTTTCCTTTCTTACTTACCCTCGATATATACTACCATTTTTTGAGCTCTTGGGGTATTACATTCTCCCCCTCTTGAGCACATGACGTCCTTATCATGAGACCTTACAACTGGTCTCATATCTTATCGCCTTTGGGGGCTTCCATCCTAGAAACCTACCAAAAGTGGCTCCTTGTACAGGCCCTCGAGCCCCGGCGCCACTGCCCGCCCTCATCGGATTGCCTTCACCAAGAGTTGACTCTGATACCACCTGTAACATCCCGCATCAAACGATAGGAAAAACCAAAACAACTTACCCTAATAGGCCTACACAAACTTCCCAGGGGTCACCCATCCTTAAGTTTTCTCAGCTCAAACATGCTTAACCCGAGAGTTCTTTACATACATTCAGCCCAAAAGGTATCTAGCTGGTATTGTTTTCTTCCTTACTTATCCTCAATATATACTATCCTTTTTTGGGCTCTTGGGGTATTACAGGAATGATTATTGTTGGAGTAGTTGAGTGATTTATCTATCTCTCCGTTTGAGGAAAGACCAATTGTGTTCTGCGATTATGTGAAGGTGCAATAGAATTTAGTTGAACAAATTCAGGTTTAACAGTCTACCGATGAGAAGCTAGTCAAAGTTTTAGTCGATATGGTGAAATTTAAGGCCATGGGATATAGCTAGAGGGGTGATGGACTATTGCCTTATAAAGGGATAATTTGTGTGCTAGATGATGCAAAATTGAGAGAAGAAATTCTAATTGATGCTCATAAAGTTCGTTATACCATTCACCCAGGCATGAAAAAAATGTATCAGAATTTGTGGCCACAGTTTTGGTGGGATGGTATAAAAAAGGATGTTGCCAAGTTTGTCTCACAATGCCTGGTGTGCTAGCAAGTAAAAGCAGAACACCAGAAGCCCGTCGATTTGATGCACTCATTGTTGATCCTAGAATGGAAGTGGGATCACATTTCTATGGATTTTATCATGAGCTTGCCTAAACCTCAAACGAGCATGATGCAATATGGGTAATAGTAGACCGGTTGATGAAGTCAACCTACTTCTTACCAATTAAGAAGACATTTCCCTTAAATTAGTTGGCTAAGTTGTATATTGAGGAGATTGTAAGGTTACATGGAATCCCAACTAGTATTGTATCTGATCATAACCCCATATTTATTTCTCATTTCTGGGAGGCCTCGCATGAGGCTTTAGGGACTCAATTGAAATTCAGTATTGCATTTTATCCGCAGATTGATGGGCAGACATAACGGACTATTTGGACCCTAGAGGATATGTTGACAGCTTGTGTGTTAAATTTTTGCAGTAGTTGGGATGATCATTTACCATTGGTCAAATTTACCTATAATAACAGTTTTCATTATAGTATTAGGATGCCACCATACAAGGAATTCTATGGTAGGCCGTGTAGGTCACCCATTTGTTGGGAAGAAGCAGGAGACAGGACTTTGCTAGGGCCAAAGGAAATTGAGCAGACCTTTGAGAAGTCCGACTCATCAAGGCTTGAATAAAGACAACCCAAGATAGACAGAAAAGTTATGCTGATAGACGATGTCATGACCTTGAGTTTGTCATTGGGGATCATGTATGGCTAAAGGTAATGCCTGTGAAGGGCATGCAGAGATTCTAAATATTAGGGAAGCTCAGTCCTCGATATGTAGAACCATTTGAGATATTAGAACGGGTAGGATCTTTAGCCTACCCACTAGCCTTGCCTCTATTATTAGCCAATGTTCATAATGTGTTTCATGTGTCCATGCTGCGAAAATACGTGCCAGACCCTTAGCATATTATTAATTATCAAACTCTTGAGGTCAAGGAAGATGTGTCATATGATGAAATGCTAATAGCTATTCTAGAATGGAAAGAGAGTATGTTGAGACACCGATCTATTCCTTATGTAAAAGTTCAATGGCAACATCACGATCTGGGTGAAGCCACATGGGAGTTAGAAGAAGAAATGAAGAGTTCATTTCCCCAATTGTTCGATTTGCCAGATACGAATTTGGAGGACCAAATTTTTTTAAAGGGGGAGAATTTGTAATGACTCGTTATCCACGATTTACTGAATATTTGAGAATTTAAAAATTTTTAAGGGAAGATAATAATTTGTTGTTTTTAATAAGCGAGTGTTTGGTGGAAATTGGAAATTTATTTGTGATTAAGGATGTGGTTGCAAATTTTTCAAAAGAATTTGGGGCCTAAGTGTAATTTTTGAAACTGGAAGCCAGATCACTTTAAAAATAAAATATGTGCCTTATTAAGTAAGGAAGTTGGTAGAGTAGGTGGCACATGTGCTCAAGGAGGCTAATGGTGGTCGCGAGTTCGAGTCTGGGCGCACAGACCACGCAACCCAAGCACCATGTGTGGCCCTGCATGGCCCTTGTTGTGCTATGCAGACGCTAGCCGTTGCCACCTAGTGCTGTTATTGTTGCCACATGTCACAGGTCACTTTTTCCACTAGAAACTGATTACCCCTTGTTGCCACGATGCTTCTACAACATTTCTTCTTCAAATTGCAATTGCCTATAAATATGTTATGGAGATTTGAAAGCAAGAAGAGAATTTTGGAGGGAAATTAGGAAAATTTTGGTGGCGTGGGTAGGCTTAATTTAGTTAAGAAAAGGCTTAAGCTATGACGTCGACGACCTTAGTATGTTGCGAGAGTTAAAGGAAAATATCTAAGGCAAGTTCTCTTCTCTTTGAAGTTTTTGCATTTTTTCCATTATTGAGACAAGCTATTTTATTTCTTTTACAATAGTATGTTCACAAAGTTCTCTTGTCAGTTTGGCAAGTTCTATTCCATGTCTTATCTTCCTTCAAATGCAAGTTCATACCTCGCTATTATTTTTAGATGCAAGCTCTTTAGCCCTCTATTGCTCTTACTTCTTTAGTGTCTAGATTCTTATTGAATTTTGTTAAATTTTGTTGGACCTCAAATATGGTATCGTCTCACCCTATCTTCCTTTGGGAATGATGCTTTGTTTGGTAGGGTTGAGGACATGCAAGGGTTTGATATGTTGTCTTGCATAGGTATTGCTCTCTTGAAAATGTTGTTACGAGTAATTGTGTACGAGTTATACATGAGAAGTCTTTTCCATTATGCATGGTAGTGATGATGCATGGAGCATGTGCATGAAAAGGGTTTTAAAACATCTAAAGGTTCCATGATGTGCATGGCAGACAGGATCCATAGGATATATCTGTAAAGAGAGCTTCGACTTAGAGTTGGACTTCGATGCCATGGTTTGGTTTTGAAATATTGCATATGAGCATGAATGCATGTTTCATTCTGTTGGCATTTAACGTGATATGAAGAGGTGTGGTGTGAGTGCCTTAAATGTTATTCATGATTCTTATTGCTTTTCATTGTCCATTATTTCCGTGCTCTCTTTCTTTCAGTTATACTTGCTGGGCCTTGTGGCTTATATTTGTTTTACATCATTCTAAGTAAGGGTAAAGCCAAAGAAGTAGGCGTGTCAAGTGAAGTTTGAGCTGTTGGGTAGAAGTGTGTACGGAGCTATCTCAATCGAAAGGTCCTTGGGGGTGTTTTGAGATGTGATGTACTAGGTTACATTTTGTGTTATGGCCTAGGTTGTACCTTTATTGGGATATAGTGGGTGAGTTGGCCCTAATGTATATGTTTAGGAGTGATGATGTATGAATATGGATTCCGTTGTTAATAGCAAGGAATATATATGATGCTTATATTTGAGTCTTGCGTATGAGCCATTCTTTCTGACGCTCCCTCTTGGATTCCTCAGTTGCGGGGGTCTCCGAGGATGGGGTCATTATAAATACCCTCAGCCTCAAGATCATCAATGTCTACCTACTTTCTAGGAAAAACTACTCATGACTCCAAGGACCAAAAATAATCCATTGCCTCAGGTGAGATGAAGTCACACGCATTGGTGTCCTGCATCCATTTGGACTAATTGTCCTCAGGAAGAGAAAGTTTGTCATGCTCACTTTCTTGATCAGCTTGATGTGATTCCTCCTTAATTTCCTCATCAGATACAATGACAAGCTCGGTAGATTCATTGCATGGCTGACACCAAACCCAAACCAACACCAAACCCCTGGTTTTTCTTTATTACATGCTGATGTTGCTTGATTTAATCTACTTAAGCATTTGAGGGCCCGCATGGAAGAAATCCCTGTGGGCCTCTGACTGCTTTCTGTCTTGCAAACTTGTCCACGAAATGAGGGATCTCTTGGCATTTCGCAGCGATCCTTATTTTTTTGGTTCCACATCTCTCCCAACTAGTAGATCAAACCCTTTTAAATGAAGAAAATGGACAGAAGTGGATAGCTAATGTACATAGCTTAAGGTGTGATAGCAAACGTCACTGAACTTAAGGATAACTTCCACCCCCTTAATAAGTGGTGCAAAGGCGTAGATGGCTATCCCCTAGGACACAACGAACTCGTGTAGATCATAACCTTGCTTCGATCATTGCATATTTTTTTATATTTTTTGTCTTCGTCATACGATCATTGCATATTTCTATCTGCTGAGTATATTAAGTAGGTTGAATAATATCAGACTTTTTCTTCCCAATTAATTTGTTCTTAATTTCTACGTGAAACTAATTATTATGTTTCTTGCAATTATGCTTATCCTTTTAATTTTTATAGAAATATTTATCAACGTTACATTAGAATTGCTCCTCATGCTTCTTTTCCAAATTGTTCTATTTAATTGAATGATTTTGGAGCAATCACATAGCCATTCTGCACATTGGAATGTGTGTGCGGGAGAAGATGAGAGAAAAGAAAAAATGAAAAGATACTATAAGAAAAATAGTTTTTAGCGACGGAATTTAGTGACGGAATTATTCCGTCGATAATATTTTTAAATATTTTTTTTTAATTTAGTGACTGAATTAGCTACAGAAAACCCATCACTAAATTTAGCAACGAATTTAGCGACGAAAATTCAATCGCTAAAAAATAAAAAAAATTAAATAAAAAATTAAAATTTAGCGACAGAGTCATACCCGTCCCTAAAAATTAAAAAATAAAAAATTTAGCAACAAGATCACCCTGGTGCTAAAAAATAAAAAAAATTAAATAAAAAATATAAAATTTAGCGACGGGTCACACCCGTCTCTAAAAAATAAAAAAATTAAATAAAAAATATAAAATTTAGCAATAGGGACACATTCGTTGCTAAAAAATAAAAAAATAAATTACATAAAACATTAAAATTTAGTGATGGGGTGACCCCGTCGCTAAAAATTTAAAATAAATAAATAAATAATTAAATTTAGCGATGGGTCACCTAGTTACTAAAAAATAAAAAAAATTAAATAAAAAATGTAAAATTTAGCGACGGGGTCGCACCCGTCGCTAAAAAATAAAAATAAATTAAATAAAAAATTAAAATTTATCAACGGGTGTGACCCCATCGCTAAAAATTTAAAAACAAAATTAAATAAAAAATTAAAATTTAGTAACGGTGTCATACTTGTCGCTAAAAATTAAAAAATATAAAATTTAGTTACAGTTGTGATCCCCATCGCTAAAAATTTAAAAATAAATTAAACAAAAAATTAAATTTAGCGA
This sequence comes from Diospyros lotus, assembly GCF_014633365.1. Taxonomy (NCBI): domain Eukaryota; kingdom Viridiplantae; phylum Streptophyta; class Magnoliopsida; order Ericales; family Ebenaceae; genus Diospyros; species Diospyros lotus. Next base: position 24,167,668 of record NC_068351.1, read on the forward strand.
CGCGGTCACACCTGTGGCTAGAAAATAAAAAATAAATAAATAAAAATGTAAAATTTAGCGACGGGCTCACCCATCGCTAAAAAATAAAATATAAAATATAAAATTTAACATAATTAATTTAAAACAATAATTAAAAATTAAAATTATTTAGCAACAGAATATTCCGTAGCTAAAAAATTAAATTATTTAAGAAATTTTAAATTTTAAATTTAAATTATTTAAACAAATATAAATATAACATTTATGATACTCTAAAATAACTAAAAATTACATTTAAACATATCATAATAATTTTTATTAACATTAATATTAGTAAAAATTAAACTAATAATTTTTTAAACATATTACAAATTAAAATAAAAAATAAGAACATGATTTTTCAGTGTTAATGTAATAATTTATTAACTTTTATTTGAATTAATAACGAAATAAAATAAAAATAATATTCATTTCCCTTTACTAACATTAATATTAAAATTAATATCATTAAATAAGTTTGAGAAATTTTGGAGTGTAAATATAATTATAAAAAATTTGGAAGAGAATACTATAAATATATTTTATACACATCAATAAACAATGAGGCTTCCAGATCGACTGGCTCGCACGTGAAACTTGGTAATGAGAGGTTGGGAGTTCGAATCTGGTAAAGAGCTTGAGATAATAGATGGGAATAATATCCCAGCGCTGCCACGTGGCAAGCAGAGGCGCGATGGCTGCACTCCTCACCCTGTAATTTAGATAGCCTTAATCAGCTTGGATGTTCAGTGTTGAAATGGTGAGGAGGTTTAAACTCACTAGTGTGTGAGTGTAGTTGTAGCACAAATATAAATTCCAGACAAGTCCGAGTCGATTCACTGGGAGGTTTATTTAACAAAAAAATTGTTCATTCGGGTTGATTTATCCAAAGAGAGCTAAGTTTTCTTGATTGTGAAAAGGTTTTTTTTTTTGGAATATTAAAAAGGTCTTGGGTTGAGGCGAGTTCAGAACCAATGCCTAATAAATCTCTTATAGCAATTTAAACAGCAACATTAATCTGAAATAAACAGAGGATCATTTGGTAGTTATAATTCAAGATACGAATGATTCTCAGCTAAGCAACCCTCATACATGATATGAGGGTTCTAGGTTAAGATGTCACTGTAAATTGTATTATACTACAGACTATGATTTGATTGTCTGAGCTTGGGTATATCTCATCTCCAATTCTAACAACTCTCATACATGACATGAGAGTTCTAAGTTAGGATGATGACCCAATCCAAACTCACAAAATCATTTACACACTCAACTCAAGTTTAACTCAGATAAATCTTGCATTCATCGAGGTTTGGCTTATCTTGAGATTCAAGAACATTGGACACTGTCCTCGCCTTAACCCAAGATTAGATGTAGCTACTCATTTCCATTTAAAAGTTAATTAACAAGAATTTAAATGGCGTAATTTAAATAACAGAATTTAAATGACAGGAATTAAGATAGCATAAACTAACCGGCCATTTAGGCGGTGGATAATTAAAAGATAAGAATTAAAATTACAGAAATTTAAAGGCAAAAATTAACCGGCCATTTAGGCGGTGGATAATAAAGTAACAATAAATGACATAAGAATTTAAAGGAAGAAATAAAGGAAGTAAGATTACAAGAGAAAACAAGAGAGAGAATAAGAGCAATTATTTAAGAGAAACTCTAAGAACAAAACTAAACTTTGATTCAAGTAATAACAACCTCCTTCACAAATGCAGCAAAGTGGGCTATTTATAGCTCACAAGATGCAATACAAGCCACACAATTATTCAACAAAACATTCACCTAACTAGTGGAAGAAAATTAGGTAAAAGACAAAAATTACAAAAGACTTTGTGTGGTGGACTTCTCATAAGAATACAAAAGACTTTAGGTGGTGGATTTCTCATAAGAATACAAAAGACTTTAGGTGATAAATCACTTATAAAAAAAAATACAGAAACAAATAAAAGTCTTCTACAAATTGGGCTTTGTTGGGCCTTTGATTGGTCTTGAGCCTTTGGTTAGTCTTGGGCCTTTGAATTTGAGCAATAAAAATTGGGTAATCCAATGTCTTCAATTATGCCCCTAATTAATTGTAGAAGCCAACTTTCTTGCTTCATCCTGAAATAATATGTAATACGAATAATTATTTACTTTAAACATAAATATAAAGCCAAAATAGGGATATAATTCATTAGGATATAGGAAATATTAACCCTTATCACACCCCCCAACTTGAATATTGCTAGTCCCTTAGCAATTAGATCATACACCAGCCATGATCTAATCGCAATACTTGCATGAATATAAAAATTTCAAATTCGAAACCAAAATGCGTAGAGTAGTTTGGCATACAATCGAATATTCAAAATCAAATTTTTGGTTAAAGGTCATACAATCTCAAGAATGGCAATCAGGATGACCAATACGCAGATTTACTCCCTCGAAGTTTTAACTTTAAACCTTACTGTGGATTTTCCCTCCAATAAAACGATTTCTCAGGTGTACACACAAGGGGGTGCACCGTTATAAGAGTAAATGTAAAACAAGTTCAAAACTCAGTGCCATCCCAAATACAAGGAACGTATTTTCATGAAAGAACGGGGAAATTGACATAGCTTCATGACTGGAATAATGCCCTAGATGAATAACTTCTAAATTTAAACATAATTCCCTACTCCGAACTCGAATTCTGAGATCACATAATTTATAGCATCAAAAGGGATCAGACCGAGTTATAATGGGGTTATGATGTTAATACAGGTTGTCAAAGAAAATGATAGAGTATGTAAATGGTGTGCTGGGATTTTTTTTTTTTAAACATTTGTTTTGAAACAATTGTGCTGAATAGCTAAGAGAATTTTTCTTTTTTTTTTCACTTTTTTTTTCTTTTTCTTTTTTTTTAACATGAAAATAGGTAGACAAACTAATTCCCAAAATCACACCAGGTTGGACAAAATTCATATGATTATGGGTTAAACGATAGTAACGAAAGAAATTGTACTACAAATGACTCACATGGGCTAGTAATAGAGGTTAATGTAAAAAAAGAAAAAGGTTAATAGGCCCAAAATAAAAGAAATTGATCCCCCTATCATGCTTCTACAAAACAATGTTACTCAGTCATCTAATTCAAAATTTGAAACCAGTCAAATTCATCCGCTATCATATTAGACATTCAAGACGAATTGATGTTTTGAAGCCATTGAAAAGATGAGATAAACAATAAAGCATATTTAGAGTAAGTGTTATTTCACTCAGAATTAACGGTTATTAAGCTCAAACACTCACTTGGGAAATAGTCTCCACTTCTATTGAGGGATCATACAGTGTACAAATCAGCTAATTACTATCACCTTTGACTTTATGACCGAAAATCATTTTTTTTTTTTTTTTGAATACCCGATGAATGCAAATTACTTGTTCCAATGCATATACGTTTTCAAATAAGAAATCAATGCATTCATGTTTCGTATTGCCGACTTAACCAGCTATCAGTGCATAACTCCAAAGCTTTAGGAATAACGTTATTTAAAACACATTATTTTTTTAATATTTTTTTCATATATATATTTTTAATAAGAGCAGATAAAGATAATCAATTCACATAAGACTACAAGCAAATAATAACAAACTCACAACTAAACATGAAAAAAATAATTCATAATTAGACCTCACACCCCCCAACTTGAATTGCAGTAATAAAATAGGGTTGTTAGGAATACCTGTAACTCCACAAGTCCATAGATTTACTGTGAGCTGCTAGAACTCAAACAGACAAATGAGCATAACATATATTTTTATATTTTCACATAAAAAAAAATTATGCAAGTCATAAGATAAACAAAATGCGTCTCAAGAGTACAAAAAGTACTCCTTACTCAGCCATCTTATCATAGACTTGCCTAACAACATTTCACAGTTTTCCTTCTTTTTTTTTTATTTTAGAGAACACAAGATAAAAGAAAAATTTCATGCAAGTCATAGGAGATGCGTCTCAAGAGTACAAAAAGTACTCCTTACTCAGCCATCTCATCATAGAGTTGTTTTACAGGGATAAATCTAAATTAATCGGACCCCTTTGGCGCTTGTTTCTAGTTACCTTAAACCAATCTATCCGAGGCTCACAAAAATCGTGCTGTGGAACATAAGTGTATAATTTCTCTAGCAGCTCATCAATGGATGATGCGGAAATGAGAATCTTTCTTGCTGAAAGAGAAATGAACTTTTGATCCACAGCCTAATCAAGAAAAGAGAGCAACCCATCGAAAAAATGATTAACATTTAAAAGTCCAATGGGTTTGGTATGGAGATTACTCTTGGCCCAAGAGATTATACAAAAGATTTCTTCAAGTGTTCCAAAACCTCCTGGTAAAGCAATGAAGGCGTCTGACTGATAAATCTTACAAGCCATGCGCTCAGACATAGAAGTTGTTTCTATAAGTTGACTGCGTGTAATCCCAGAAATATGTGGTTCAGCAAAAGGGATTGGCATTACACCTACCACATATGATTTTCCAAGATATGCACCTTGCGAAACACAACCATTCAATCCACGACTTCCCCCTCCGTATATCAAATTAATTTTTCTTTCTCCCAATTTTAGGCCTAGTTCGCTTGCTGCAAGTGCGTAACTACTGTCGCTCCCGAGTTGAGAGCCACATAGTACACATATGGTCTTGATTCGACGAACTAACTGCCCTTCCATGTTTGTTTCTTTTGTATGCCCTGGAAAGAGGTTTGGTGATCAAAAGTAGCTATACAACAATTCAACAAGAAATAAATACAAACAAAATCATGCGTATGTACAAGTAGTTGTGATTGTGACTCACATCTTCCTCTGGTTTTACGTCCAAAAATGGCTTAAACACTTTCTATGAAGCGAGGATAAGCTTCCCATCCAATTTTCTTATAGATTGGCAAACAGGGTCATTTTTAGTCAGATTCCCAAGACTATAGCGTTGGCGGTCACTTATGAACTGGGTCCATAAAGCAAGAAGTTCTCTTTGCACTATTCCACATGGATGCGTCTCAAGAGTCAATCGGATATCATCCAATGACTCCTTACTCAGTCCATCCTTTATGAAACTAATTTTATCTTCTCGATTTATGGACGTAAACCCCACAGATTTGCATCGAGTGTTACAGGTCCAACGAGCACACTTGTGACAACCATTCACTCTTTTAGCTCTTCGTTTCTTTGTAAAACTACTCTTCCCTAAGCCCGGGAAGTGCTTAAAGCTAGGTGAAGTTTCGCTTGCTAATCGAACCTTTGCTTCGATCAGCCAACGAATATCTTCAAGAATGTTATTACGCATCAAAAGCCCAAGTCTTTCACATCTAGCAGCATAAATTTTTTTCAAATCATTCTGCGGGAGAGATGGATAGTACTTGCGAATTTTTAAAAGCTGAAGATCCATTTTTTTTTAAATTAAAAGACAACTATAATAAGAGAAAAGTAGAAAATATAAATCTTACAAAATGAACGAGAATACCTGATCGAAGAACAACATGAAGGAGAGGAGACTGAGCTTGCTTACAGAAGTGTGGCTTACCTCATACAGATATGGAGTCTCTTATAGAGCAATGGATGTTACTATTCTACACTTGGCTCGAGGCATGCCATGATTGTGCTTCAGATTTGACGTCGTCTAGCGTCTTATTTTTCAACATTTGGCAGTGTGCCTCTTTCTTTATAGGGCAGTGTGATTGCATTGCCCGAGAAGAATGGCTACCACCAGCTTCAATTCTGTCTCTCTCATTAAATTTTTTTATTTTATTTTTTTCTATTTATTTTATTTTATTATTATTTTTTTATTATTATTATTTTTAGGGACCCAATAAAATCATATATACCACATAAGACAATATTATCAAGTCAACCAAAATTATTTGCATAATGGATCAATTTCAAACACCAATAAATTAATTCTTAAGTACATGATAGAGCGCATATTTTCATATTATTTAGTCCTCATATTTAGTCTTTTTGCACATTAGTTGTGTCATTTTATTCATCTTGATTTTGTTTTATTTTATTTTATAGGAATTGGGCTTCACACTATTTTATCTTATTTTGGACAGATTAGGGCTTCCTGGGTCATGAGGAATTTTGATGGCAAGAAGGGAAACAAGGAGATTGGAGACAAAGAAGCAAAAGTGTGCTCACAGATTTGACCTTCTGTGCTTCTTTTGAGTTTTTGGCCAAGTTATAATCTCAGAACGTGAATGATGTCTCAGAGATATTGTAGAGGACTTCTTGGGCTTTCCATAATGGTATGATTTTTCCAAATCCGAGTTCGTTTGGGCCTCCAAATATTGCTTCAAGTTAGGGCCGAAAAGCTGGGCCAAATCCTAATTGGATTAGAATTCTGCACAAACATGGAATCTTTAAAAGGCTATAACTTGAGCTTATGATGTCCAAATTAAGTTATTTAAAATCCAAAATTCATATACTCTTCCTGATGCACAATTTTTATGAAGGGGCCGAAGCCCAAAACGCACGTTATCCTATTCGAAATCGGCTGTGAAGTGGCAGTAACCTAGGATTTCCTCCCTAAGCTCTATTTAAGCACATTAAGTGGCCGATTTTGGGGAGATTCTTTTCTCACGTGAACAGTAGCCAATTTTCCTTTTCTCCATTGTTCTTGTCAAGATGGAAGGCTAAGGATTTTGTAACCGGTTGCATGCCATACTCCTTATCCGGTTTGAATCTTTGGACGTTTTTGTATATCTATTTTCATCTTTAATCTTATGGTTTTGTTTCTTTGCTTCTTCTCGAGTGTGTATGTATTTTATGCGATGGTATGAATGCATGCATGATGCTTGGGAAGATTTGACTAATAGGCTCGATTGGGGTATTGGTTTGCAAGAAACAACATAAACTTAGTGGGCGATTGTTCATGTCGGTTTTAGATCTGTGTGCTAAAAGAAATTGAAACTTGTATATTGATCAAGAAGATCTTCTGTGATTTTTATATTTGTTTCGATTTAGTCTTCGGCGATTGTCAAGCATATTTTGTTAGATCTGGGGATTAAAGATAAATAGGTTCTTTATATGGTGGATGATGATAACCGGGTAGGGAGGAAAGGTTGCAACTGGTTGCATCTCGGTTTACTGTCTTCGTGTTTATTTTGTTTTCTGTTTTTCACCAAATCCCCCCCCCCCCGTTTAGTCTTGTTTTGACAGATCCGTTTGAGGTTCGTTAGGAGACGACTTTGGGTTGCACCCTTGCTGCAAATCAAAATCATTATTCATTTAATTTATCAGTGTTCGACAGCACCGATCAGTACACTTTACCCCCAACTTAAATTGCGCATTGTCCTCAATCGGCAATAAAAGAATAGAAGATGGGCATACATGGCGGTCTTCAATGCATGAATTAGTATGCAAATATTTTATTTAGACTACACACAGAGAAACACTATTTGAGTTAAAGTTAATTAAGTGATACAAAAAGGAACAATAAATATATATTATATATATATTTTTTAGTTTTTATTTTTTTTATTTTTTATTTTTTTTATTTTTATATCCGAATTCCAAAGACATCCATTTAACCTAAATAGAAAGGTGGTCTTTTAACGTCAGATTCCCAGACGAATGTGTTCCTAAAGGTCACTTAACCACTGACGGTGGATCACCCAACTCCACCATCTCGTCATTTCCTTCAACAAAATCTTTCTCAGCTATGCCTAGATATGGTTTCAGCCTTTGACCATTCACTTTAAAACATTGTCCAGACTCTTTGATTTCAATTTCTATTGCCCCATATTCTGATATGGTCTTGATTGTATAAGGTCCTGTCCATTTTGATCTCAACTTCCCTAGGAACAAATGAAGCCTTGAGTTGTAGAGAAGCACCTGCTGACCAACATGAAAATTTTTTCTGTTGATGTGTTGGTCATGCAACTTTTTCATATGCAACTTAGATAATTTGGCATTTTCAAATGTCTCATCCCTAAGTTCTTCAAGTTAATTAAGTTGCAATTTCCTATTGAGGCTCACTTCTGTTGATTCCTCATTAATCTTCCTAATGGCCCAGTAGGCTTTGTGCTCTATTTCAACTGGCAGATGACATGGCTTGCCATATACCAACCTATAGGGAGACATGCCTAGAATGGTCTTATATGCAGTTCTATAGGCCCAAAGTGCATCAATCAACCTCAAGGACCAATCCTTGCGGATAGAATTGATTGTTTTCTCTAAAATCCTTTTTATCTCCCTATTGGCCAATTCAGTTTGGCCATTGGTTTGAGGGTGATATGGGGTTGCAACCTTGTAGACTACTCCATATTTTCTCATTAATTCAGCCACTGGTTTGTTGCAGAAATGAGAACCTCCATCACTTATGATAGCCCTAGGCATTCCAAACCTACTAAAAATATTTTCTTTCAAAAACTTCATTACAACCCGATGATCGTTTGTTCTTGTTGGGATTGCTTCTACCCACTTGGACACATAGTCAACAGCTAACAAGATGTACTCGTGTCCACCTGAATTAACAAATGGTCTCATGAAGTCTATTCCCCAACAATAAAAAATTTCTAACACCTGAATGGGTTGCAAGGGCATCATATTCCTCTTGGTTAGGCTTCCTAGCCTTTGGCATCTATCACATGAGCTACAGAACTGATGCATATCTCTAAACATGGTAGGCCAAAAGAATCCACTTTGTAAGATCTTGGCCAATGTTTTTCTTGTGGAGAAATGACCTCCACAAGCAAGAGTATGACAAAAATTCAAAACACTCTGTTGCTCATGCTCGGGGATGCACCTTCTTAAAATTTGGTCAGCACAATACTTATACAAGTAAGGGTCATCCCAGAAATAAGTCCTAACCTTCCTAAAGAATTTTTGTTTATCTAGCTTGGTCCAATGATTTGGAATTAGATCGGTGGCTAGATAGTTGGCCAGATCTGCATACCATGGTGTAACAGAGGTTAAGGTATCATTGATAAGGAAGAGCTGTTCATCTGAAAGGTGTCCCTGATTGGTTCCTTGTCTTGATTAAGGTCTTGGCATGGAAGTCTAGACAAATAGTCTGCCACCACATTTTCTACTCCTTTTTTATCTTTGATTTCTATGTTGAATTCTTGGAGTAACAAAATCCACCTAATAAGACGCGATTTGGCATCTTGTTTAGTGAGCAAGTATTTCAAAGCAGCATGGTCAGTGAAAACAATGACCAATGACCCCACCAGATATGATCTGAACGTCTCTAATGCAAAAACTACTGCCAATAGTTCCTTCTCAGTTGTGTAATTTTTTTGGGCTTCATTGAGGGTTTTACTGGCATAGTAGATGACATAAGGTTTTTTATCTTTTCTTTGCCCTAGGACTGCTCCTACAACATAATCACTTGCATCACACATGAGTTCAAAGGGCAATGACCAATCTGGTGGTTGAATAATGGGGGTTGAGATGAGAGCATTTCTTAACCTCTTAAAAGAGGTTTGACAAGATGATGTCCACTCAAATGGGACATTCTGGGAGAGAAAATTACACAGAGGTCGGGCTATGCTGCTAAAAGATGCTATGAATCTCCTATAGAACCCAGCATGCCCCAGGAAAGACCTGATGTCCTTAACACTCTTAGGGACTAGTAATTTTTGGATGGCTTCTACTTTGGCTTTGTCCACCTCCATTGCCTTAGCAGAGACAATATGCCCTAGGACTATACCTTGTTTGACCATGAAATGACATTTTTCCCAGTTAAGCACAAGGTGGGTTTCTTCACAACGAGCTAGAACTCTCTCCAAATTCTCTAAACATGCCTCAAAACTAGCTCCATAGACAGAGAAATCATCCATAAAAACCTCCACAATGTGTTCTGTCATCTCACTAAAAATACTCATCACACACCTTTGGAATGTGGCAGGGGCATTGCATAGTCCAAAAGGCATACGTCTATAGGCAAATGTCCCAAATGGACATGTGAAAATGGTCTTTTCCTGGTCCTCTAAGGCAATGTCAATCTGGTTATATCCTGAATAACCATCAAGGAAACAATAGAATGCTTGCCCAGCTATTCTTTCAAGGACTTAGTCCAAGAATGTCAATGGAAAATGGTCTTTTCTAGTCATTGCATTGAGTTTTCTGTAATCTATGCACACTCTCCATCCGGTTTGGATGCGAGTAGGGATCAATTCATTCTTTTCATTTCTCACTACTGTGACTCCAGACCTTTTTGGGACCACTTGAGTGGGGCTGACCCACTTTGAATTCGAGATGGGGTATATAATACCCGCATCCAGCAACTTTAGCACTTCTTTCCTAACCACCTCTTTCATGTTAGGATTGAGTCTCCTCTGCATTTGCCTAACATGTTTAGCATCGTCCTCTAGAAATATCCTATGAGTGCAAGTCTGAGATGGTCCAACCTAAGGATTTTTTATGAGCTCTCAGAATGTTTATCAGTTGAATTTCCTGTTGGGATGTCAAACTTGAAGAGATGACTACGGGGAGTGTGTTCTCATCACCTAGAAATGCATATTTTAACTCACTTGGCAAAGGTTTCATTTTAGGTATGGGTGAGGTATTATCAGATTGTGACTCCTCATTGTTCAGAGAACCCAATGGTTCTGATTTGGGAATCCATTGAGCCATAGGCATTGCTTCTTGCTCCCTAGTGTTCTCCAATTCTTTTAACTCTCCTCTTCTTGATATTCTCCCATAGATTTGTTCAAAAATTCTTTTGCAAAATAGTCCTCAGCTAATGTTTGAACCAAATCTACTTCCTCCACCTCATTCTCAGCTATGTGTTGTTTAGAAACTCTAAAGATATTCATCTCTACAGTCATGTTTCCAAATGATAACTTAAGTATTCTATTCCTACAATTAATTATGGCATTTGAAGTTGCTAGGAATGGTCTACCAAGAATGACTGGAACAGGGGGTTGAGGGCCTTGATGGGGTTGTGTGTCCAAGACTATAAAATCAACAGGGAAGTAAAATTTGTCCACCTGCACTAATACATCCTCCACTATCCCCCTAGGGACTTTGATTGACCTATCAGCAAGCTGTAGGGTAACTCTTGTTGGCTTGAGTTCTCCTAAGCCCAGTTGCTGATATACACTATAAGGAAGCAAGTTGACACTTGCTCCTAGATCTAAGAGTGCTTGGTCCACCCTCTGGCTTCCAATTATGCAAGAAATGGTTGGGCTACCAAGGTCTTTGTACTTAGGAGGTGTTTTAAGTTGCAGGATGGAACTCACCTGTTCAGTTAAGAATGCTTTCTCATGGATGTTGATCTTTCTTTTAACAATACACAAGTCTTTTAAGAATTTGCATAAGATGGTGTCTGTTTGATTGCATCAAGGAGAGGAATGTTAATCCTCACCTGCTTGAACACTTCATAAATATCAGCATTTTGTTTTTCCTTCTTTGTTTGAGTAAGTCTTTGAGGGAATGGTGGTGCAGGGTTGCTCTTGAATTCTTCCACCTTATTTTTTTCTTTAGCTTCCTTTTTTTTTGTTTTCAAGTTTTTCCTCCAAAGTTGGAGCATTGTCATTTTTTATATTTTCATTTTGTTCTTCTTCTTGTGCATTAGGTTGGCTTGTCCTAGGATCATCTGGTTTGTCAATTATTTTTCCATTCCTAAGGACAGTAACTGCTTGCACCTTCTCATGATTATTGTTCCCACTATTTGATGATTTCACTTGATTTGTTTGCCTCACGGGGTTGGGATTTGGTTGAGAAGGGAATTTCCCAGGTTCTCTCACGGTCAAAGTTTGAGTTAGCTTAGTTAGCTGACTCCTCATATCCTCAATTGCCCTATTTGTTTGCTCTTGGAATTTTGTTACCTGAGCATTGTTCCCCATCTGCCCTTGCATAAATTGTTGTAGAGTATCCTCTAGGGATCTCTTATGCGGTGGATGATATGAGCCAGATGGTCCTTGGTTAGGCTGGTAGGGTTGTGGCTGTGGTTGTGAGGGAAATGGTTGGTGTGGCTGAGGTGCTGAGTCATTTTTCCAAGAGAAATTTGGGTGGTTCCTAGAATTTGGATGGTAGGTGTTTGAGTTTGGGTTCTACCCTTGATAATTTCCACCCTGGTTCTGGTTTTGGTATATCCTACCCTCTGTTTGCCTTGGTTGTGAGTTTGAAGTTTGGCCATACAGCACTTCTTTGAAAGCAGGGAGAGTTGGACACTTCTTTGTTCTATGGCTATTGGCTTCACACACTACACAATGCACCTCTACCTCATTGACAGCCTTCATTTTTTTCATCTCCAATTCTTCCATTTTCTTTGTCAACAGAGCTAATCTAGCACTGATGTCATCAATTTCATTTAATTAGAGTTTTCCCTTTGGTTGTGGATTGTATTGGTCTCTCAAATCTCTCATGGTTAATGGCCCAACTTCCCAATTTCTAGAGTTTTCAGCTACATGGTCATAGTATGTAATAGCCTTTTCAGGAGTTTTTTCATAAAAATCACCATTACACATGGTGGACACCAGCATTTTCAAATTAGGAGTTAAGGCATTAAAGAAGAAACTAACTACCCGCCATTGCTCAAAGGCATGGTGTGGGCAAGAATGCAAGAGGTCCTTGAAACGTTCCCAAGTTTGAGCAAATGTTTCATTTGGTTTACAGACGAAATTCATCATTTGCCTTTGGAGTGATGCTGTTCTATTAGCTGGGAAGTATTTTTTTAGAAATTTTGTTTGCATCTCCCTCCAAGTCCCTATTGATCTAAGCTCTAGAGTCCCTAACCACATTTTTGTTTATCCTTGAGTGAGAATGGGAAGAGCTTTAGTTTAACAGTGTCCTCATGTATATTTTGATCCCCACAGGTACCACATACCTCTTCAAAATCCCTCATGTGTGTATATGGATTTTCAGAATCCATACCATGAAATCTGGGGAGCATTTGTATGGTACCTGGTTTAAGGACAAATCGATGATGGTTTATTGGTAGGATTATGCAAGAGGGAGTGGTTTGCCTTGGAGGGTGGAAATAATCCTTGAGGGGTTTAATCTCATCACCATCCAAGGGATCATGTTCTCCATGATCACTCCCGTGAGCAGATAGGTTTACATTTTGTTGAGACATTATGGATTGTAAAAGTGATATTTCAGTCTCTGATAAAGAATCGATAGAATGGTTTGACTCAGTTTGATGGCTTAAGATTCTACCAGATCTAAGTCTCATACAATTTGAATAATATGCAAACAATTAAGAAAAAACAATATTAAGAACAAAGTTACCCGTGTAGTGAATTTTTTCTTTTGTTGCACCTCCCTGGCAATGGCGCCAAAATTTAACTGCACTCCTCACCCTACAATTTAAATAGCCTTAATCAGTTTGGATGTTCAGTGTTGAAATGGTGAGGAGGTTTAAACTCACCAGTGTGTGAATGTAGTTGTAGCACAAATATAAATTTCGGACAAGTCCGGGTTGATTCACTGGGAGGTTTATTTAACAAAAGAATTGTTCATTCGGGTTGATTTATCCAAAGAGAGCTAAGTTTTCTTGATTGTGAAAAGGTTTTTTTTTTTGGAATATTAAAAAGGTCTTGGGTTGAGGCGAGTTCAGAACCAATGCCTAATAAATCTCTTATAGCAATTTAAATAGCAACATTAATCTAAAATAAACAGAGGATCATTTGGTAGTTATAATTCAAGATACGAATGATTCTCAGCTAAGCAACCCTCATACATGATATGAGGGTTCTAGGTTAAGATGTCACTGTAAATTGTATTATACTACAGACTATGATTTGATTGTCTGAGCTTGGGTATATCTCATCTCCAATTCTAGCAACTCTCATACATGACATGAGAGTTCTAAGTTAGGATGATGACCCAATCCAAACTCACAAAATCATTTACACACTCAACTCAAGTTTAACTCAGATAAATCTTGCATTTATCGAGGTTTGGCTTATCTTGAGATTCAAGAACATTGGACACTGTCCTCGCCTTAACCCAAGATTAGATGTAGCTACTCATTTCCATTTAAAAGTTAATTAACAAGAATTTAAATGGCGTAATTTAAATAACAAAATTTAAATGACAGGAATTAAAATAGCATAAACTAACCGACCATTTAGGCGGTGGATAATTAAAAGACAAGAATTAAAATTGCAGAAATTTAAAGGCAGAAATTAACCGGCCATTTAGGCGATGGATAATAAAGTAATAATAAATGACATAAGAATTTAAAGGAAGAAATAAAGGAAGTAAGATTACAAGAGAAAATAAGAGAGAGAATAAGAGCAATTATCTAAGAGAAACTCTAAGAACAAAACTAAACTTTGATTCAAGTAATAACAACCTCCTTCACAAATGCACCAAAGTGGGCTATTTATAGCTCACAAGATGCAATACAAGCCACACAATTATTCAACAAAACATTCATCTAACTAGTGGAAGAAAATTAGATAAAAGACAAAAATTACAAAAGACTTTGTGTGGTGGACTTCTCATAAGAATACAAAAGACTTTAGGTGGTGGACTTCTCATAAGAATACAAAAGACTTTAGGTGATAAATCACTTATAAAAAAAATACAAAAACAAAGAAAAGTCTTCTACAAATTGGGCTTTGTTGGGCCTTTGATTGGTCTTGGGCCTTTGGTTAGTCTTGGGCCTTTGAATTTGAGCAATAAAGATTGGGTAATCCAATGTTTTCAATTATGCCCCTAATTAATTGTAGAAGCCAACTTCCTTGCTTCATCCTGAAATAATATGTAATACGAATAATTATTTACTTTAAGCATAAATATAAAGCCAAAATAGGGATATAATTCATTAGGATATAGGAAATATTGACTCTTATCACACAACCACGTGGTGCGTATGAGGGGAGGGGTGGGGTTTGGCGCGCATTGAATTTTAGGCATGTGTTGAATTTAGCGACGAAAAACAATTTTTCGTCGCTAATCAGCGATAGAAATTATGTCGTTGAATTCAGCGATTGGGTTGTACCTGTCACTAATCAGCGAGGGGTGTTATACCGATCGCTGATTCCGTCGCTAAAAAAGTCCCATCTCTAAATTTCAGCAACGGAAAGGTACCCATCACTAAATCCGTCGCGAAAAAGTTTAGTGACAGATTTTGATGTTTAGCGATGAAATTTTCTATTGCTAAAATGTTGATTTTTTGTAGTGAGAATAGGAGAAAAAGAGGAGACAGATTGGATCAACTAGATCGGTTGGACCAAAAACAGACCCAAATGGGTCAGAATATAAAATGGTATAGGAGACTGTATGGTTTCCCAAACCCCAGCATAGCCTGCCTTATTTTTCTCTTTATTTTCTCTCACCTTCTCCCCATCCGACCAACTTCCTATTAAATCTATGGCAATTTAATCATTAAATCGACAATCCAACACCAGACTTACCTTAAAGTCAACCCTAAACTTCCTCAAAGTGGTCTCAGAGTCAAGATCTCACTAGCCCCAATCACCAGTGATAGTTTGATGGAGCAATCAAACCCCAAGCTAAGCGATTTTGGCATTTTCCTACTTATATGAGGAGATCTTTCGACTTCAATTTATACATATATATATGTATATGCATGCACATATACTTTCTTCCAAAAATTAAACTCTAGATCTAGTGAGATCCAACTAGTTGATCTTTTTAGTTTTTGGGTAGGTTGGTCACAATGCTAAGACAACTTCGATAGTCAATTCTGATCATTGGAATCTTCCTTGGACATTAACCGATAATTCCCTTCTGAAAATTGAATCTTTTGACCAAAGGTTAATTTTTAGATCTGGTTAGATCTAGTCGTTGGATTGATTCTAGTTTTGGACATGTTAACCACCACAAAGCAAGAGAATTTGATGACAACTCCAATCATGGGAATCATCAGTTAGCTGTGGCTAACTGTAACCTGAATCTTGTGGATTAATTGTTAGATTTGACCGTTGGATATAGCCCTATTTTGATTATTATGTTCCTAGAAAATAGAGGATTCTTGGGGTGACGTCAGATTGTCGAGGTAACAGTCCTATGGCGAGGTGATTTCAGCCTTGGGTTTTTCTGGTTTGAGGGGGTTTTGTGCAATTAAGTAACATTTTAAGGTGTTGGAATAAAATAAAGAAAATCCTTAAAGATGAAGTTGGTGAAGTCAAATAGGTAGATGAGTACTTTTTTTTATCATAACTTTGTTGCAAAATGATGATGATCTAGATAATGAAGAAGTTGAAGATAAGGATGAAAAGGAAGAAGAATATGACGATGAGCAGTCAGAGTGTAATATTTGTATTCCAAGGAAATGTCTAAGGAAAATGAAATGGTCTTGATGAACGTTCCAAGATAGGATTTATGGTCTTAAAAGAAATCGGAATCAAGACAGTTTTCGGTACAACTTCAATTCTGGTTGAAAAATCGAGTCATTGTAGGGGACTCTCGAGAAGTTAACGGAACCTTGAGGGGGCTCCGATTTTTCGTAAGTATCAACCTTGAAGTGGTTTCAGGATGAAACAAGGGTCCTATGAGGGCGCAAAGGTGAAATTATTCTTATCAAGTAAGTTTTGAATTAGAGATGAAATTGCAATTGGAGGTGAAATAGAGATGAAATTTGGGATTTAAATGTGTAATTTTTCTATTATTATAGTGTAATATATAGTATTATATATATATGCGCATATATGAGGCTACATATTTCATGCCATGCCTCTACCAACTTTATGGCCAAGATTCTACTGCAAGTTGGAAGATAATTGTAACAGGATTTGAGAAAAATTTGGCAGCAAGATTTGAGAAGACTCTGTGATCAATACCCAAAAAAACACATTTTAGTGACAGATTTAGCGACGAAATTTTTCTATCACTAATTAGAGACGGCTCAACGACGAATATTCCATCTCTAAATTTTAGCGACAGATTTGCGATGGAATATACTGTCATTAAATAATTTTCAGTATTCCCTTGCTAAATAATTAAAATTAAAATTATTTAGCGACGGAACATTCTGTCGCCAAATAATTAAAAAAAAATTAATTAAATTAAGATTATTTAGTAACAAAATAATTTTATCGCTAAATAATTAAAAAAAATAAAATTGAAATTATTTAGCGATAGAATGTTCCGTCATTAAATAATTAAAAAAATTAATTAAATTAAAATTATTTAGCGATAGAATATTTTTTTTAATTATTCCGTCGCTAAATAATTAAGAAATTGAAACTAAAATTAAAATTATTTAGCGACTAAATATTTGGTCGCTAAATAATTAAAAAAATTAAAATTAAAATTAAAAATTATTTAGCGACGAAATATTCTGTCACTAAATAATTAAAAAAAATAAATATGTTCTGTTACCGTTCATGGTTTGATATGCACATGGATTTGGAATGCATGTTGGGGTATTCATTTATTGAGTATGCTTGGACATGGACATTCTAGCGTGGTTAGATTGCATTTGGTATGGGCATATGCATCGCGTGTGGTTTACTATGTGGGCAAAGTATGGCCTGATGCCTGGATGTATGGGCGCCGGTGTATCACGTTGATGCTCGCTACGCCATTGCATTTTTATGTGCATTGCATGGTTACCGACAGTTCACAGGTCTCAGATGGGAGGACCGTTCTGAGGGAGGCTACGGCTCGGCTATTCTACAGCTCAAGTGTCCGGAGGACCGACGCGAGCACCGACCTGGGACGGGGCGCACAGGCTTGTTGGAGGTATATGTTACCTTCTAGGGCAGCGGCAGGTTAGTATGGAACTTGGGAGTCGTGTGTCTTGTGTGAGCCCCAAGGACTGGTACATGTTTTTATTTACGCTTTTATATTGTGTAGGGTGTCTCATGGCTTGTGTGTGCTTGGGGGTTGGTGTTCTAGGGAGCGTTTACCTGTTATGTTCAACCTACAGCCTCTCTTTCCTTTAAGCCTTCTAAGTCTCTCAACTTACTTTGTTTTCCATTATTCCAGGTAATGGTAGTGTAGGTCAAGGCCAAGGGAGTTAGCATCTAGCGACAGAGTCGGTATGGTGTACAGGCAGTTCTGTCAGTCCCCGTCAACTCTGATGTTTGAGTAGGATTTACTCTATTATTTTTTACTGTGCCAGGTCATTCCTCATATCTCATGTATGTTGGCACAGGTGTCTATATGTATTTGTTTATCGTGTGACTGTTGTGCTAGCGGAGTACCCGTAACGCATGCATGTGTATAGCTTAGCTTCTGTTGTATTAATTCTTGTGTATGCATGCCAGGGTAGTTTTTGTCTCGTGTTTCATTCTTTCTCCTTCCGTAGGCGCTTCCGTTCTGGTAGTCCGGGTGGTTGGGATATCCGGGTGGGGGAGCTTACATTATTATTTATATATTTGATTATTATTTTGTGTATTTAATTATTGATTACAAGTAAGGTCAAATAAATAGAATTGAAGTTTATTAATAAATAAATGAATTAGAAAGGCAAAGAGAAAGGACAATATGAAGTGTTGTTGGAGCGAATACAATTTTTTTAAGAAAATAAAATAAAAGATAAATTATTAATAATATAATAGAAAACAAAGTAGAGAACACAATTGAAATCAGGTTTAAAGCATCAACACTTAAAAAAAAGGCTTACATAGAACAAAAGAAAGAAGCTTATGGGAAAATAGTACTTTCCCAAAAAATGGTACTATGGCATTTGCCTGATTGTGGGAGCTTAGGCTCATAATACTCATTTGGGATAAAACTAGAGCATGGGTGAACAATTGTTCACAAAGTGATGGTATGGTATGATAACACATTGATATATATATATATTGTAGTAGAGCATAATGATGGCTTATATAATTGTTGTGTGGAAAATTCTACTCTACCTTATCGTCTATTGTTCATACCTTTGATTAATGATGCTATTTAATTGGTTTGTTATATATACTTATTGAGCCTTGTGGCTCACCCTTGTTTCCCTTTTTGTCATTCCAAATAAAGGTAAGGCCAAAGAAGGGGCTAGGTTGAGCGGAGCTTGAGTCTTTTAGGTGTAGATGTGTATAGAGTTATCCTAGCCAAAAGATCCTTGGGGGTTGTTCTAAGGGCGTGAGTGCATAGTCTTATTTTGTAATTAAAATTATATTGCTCTTTTACTTTGGAAAATGTACGAGTGGTTAAGTAAGCACATGTTGTATAAAAGATGATGTAAATGTGTTAGTTTGGCTTCTGTTGATTAAATGAGCAAGTTTGGGAATGTTTATATTTGGATTGTTTTTGTATTCATTTTGCGATGACTTTCTCTCGGAGCTCCTATGCTAGTGGGATTTCCGAGAGTGGGCCCTTACAACAAGTATCACAGAAAAATTCTTCATTGAATTTCATCTTAAGAAGTCTGAAAACTAGATTGAAATTTTCCTAATTAGGTCTGGACTTACATGGCCTAATCTTCTATGCCACAAAAGAATATCTCCATCCTTTATCATTAGGCATTATCTCCGAAAGTGACAGACCCTTCATCTTTGAGAGTGAGATTTATGAGTAGATCCCTCTCATTAGTCATGTGCCATGAGCATCCACTATCCATATACCATTTGCTACTCATTATGGCCCCCACACACATCTGCACTTTCAAAATCATCTTTTAATTTTGGGCACCCATCTATATACGGGTCCTTTGAATTTTGCTTCATTTGAGTCAAATGTTTTAATAATTTTTGAAGCATTTGCTCGAGGCGCATTTACGGAATTTGATATCTTATAATCTAAGGATCTCATTTTTGGACTACCCCTTTTGGTAACCAAATTTTCACCTCGTTGCTTTTCCTAGGTTGTTTCCATTCTCTTTTAGGTTTCTTATACCTTGGTTTGGGTTTGGAATTTTTCCTTGAAATTAATGTGGCTGGAGTTTTCTCAATTGCATTCTTTTCTACTAATAGTTTGTTGTTTTGAGATTTAATATGTCATTTTCTTCTTGAAATTTGATCACATGATCATCAACATTGTTTTTACTTTCTTTCTTTAATTCTTGACTTCTTTTTTTTTCTTCTAGATTCTTTATTTCACCCTTTAATTTATCATTTTCTACCTTATGGTACTTTTTAGAAATTTTTAACTCTTTCTTAAGAGATTGATATTTTCTGTAGAGTTATTTGTATGCTTCTTGGAGTTCTTTGAACTTTATATCTTCTTCTTCTTCTTCTATATCCATAAAACACATATGTGATTGTTCATCTTTGGATTGGGATGACTCACTTATGGCATCCGCATCCCAAGCTGCAAATGCATGTGTCTTTGACTTTTAAATATTTTATTCTGTAATTTCTTTTCTTTCTTTTCTTTCTTCTCCTCCTGGAAATCATATTGCATGTGCCCACTCTTTTTATATTTATAGCAAGTATGAGTCATTCTCTTGTGCTCCTTTCCTCTTTTTTTCATTAGTCTAGCAAATGTTCTTCTTAGACAGGTTGTTTCATCTTCTTCCTCTTCACTAGACTCAGATTCTTCATTTACTTTTATGGCTAGGGTTTTCTTACCTTTAATATCTTCATTCGTTTTATTCAATATCAACTCATGAGTTGGCAATGTTCCTATGAGTTCTTTCATTTTTAATTCTTTTAAATTCTTAGCTTAGGATATTATAGTCACTAAAGGTTGTCAAACTAAGGATAGGGATCAAAGAATTTTCTTAATTTGATCTTCTTCCATAATTGTTTTTCCTAACATCTTTAGGTTGTTTATGATCTTTTGGAACCTACCTACCATTCATTTTACTAATGTTTTCATTTTGAAGCAATTTAAATTCTTCATATTGGGAAATTAGAAGATTGATCTATGTATCCTTCACTTGATCGGTTCCCTCATACACTACTAGTAGCTTTTTCCATATTTCATTAGATGTGGAGCAAGCTGAGAGTTTTTCATATTTACTAGAGAGTATTGAACAAAAAATTATATACTTTGCTTTATGATCCATTTGATGTTTTCTAATATATTCTTCGATCCATTTTCTTTTATGTTTGAAGATGTGGTAAAACCATCTCTATCTATTTTTCACAATTGATAATCTATTGAAAACAAAAAAGAGATTTCATCCTCATTTTCCAGCAAGTATAGTTTGTGCCATCAAAGAATGGTGGCCTAGAGGGTGATGGTCCTTCGACTATGGTTTGGTTAGAGAATGAGGAAATTTTGGATCTCTTCTAAGTTGAGGATTAGAATAAAGATTCAACTATTTTAGAAGCCTGCTCTAATACTAATTGTTGGTCTCTTTAGGGTATGGTCACTCAAGAGGGGGGTGAATTGACTGATTAAAATTTTTAAAAATTTTAAAGAGAACTCTTGATTAATGATTTTATTAGAAAATATATTTAACAAATATGTATGAATAGTATTTGTGATTGATAGTTTATGCAAGCCACAAGATATAGCAAGAACAAATAAAATGAGGTAAAAGGAAATTTATAGTGATTCGGTATATTTCCACACACACCTACTCCACTCTCCCAAGGTCTAACTGTAATACCCTTGAAGAGTCATGATAAATTTTGTCATTTAAGAGAATTTTAGTCTATGAAAAATTCCAAAATTGCCCTTGAATTAAAGAAAATGCCATGAAATATTGGACGTCTTAGGAGGGGCAAAATGGTAATTTGGAATTTCATCCCAAAGGAAGATAAATTATTTTTGGATAAATTATTTATATTGGAGAATTAATTTTGGAGAATTTAATTCTTGATTAAGTGCATGGATAATTAGGAATTAAATTGGAAAACCAAGTATGGCTAGATTGGTGACACTTGGCAAATTCTTATGGAAAGAGATTTAATTTAATTTGGAGAATAAGGATTTATTTAATTAAGAAAATTTGGTGACACATGGCATGATCTTATGAATCAAGAGGGATATTTAATAAATGCAAAAAGGAAAAGGAAATTAGTCTCTCAAGCATTAATGAGAGCCATTATGGAGAGAATTAAAAAGAAAATCAATAATAAAAAGAAATGTGTCAAGCATTAATGTTGGAAAATAGAGGATTTAAATAAATGCTAAAGTAAATGGATTATGTCTTTCAAGAGCCTTTAAAATTAAATCAAAAAGAAATTATTTAAGTCTCCATTAAATGCTTGAAAAGTTATGGATTTAATTTAAATGCAAATTTGGGAAATTAGTCAATCTTGGAAATTAGTCATGATTTAATTATTTGGAAAATGGAGAATTATGGAAAATTGGAATTGATCCAAGGGAGGAGATTTAGTCTCCAAAGAAAGATCAATGGATGAGAATTAAGAAGACAAGTCTCTTGGATTTGTGTTTCCTTTGAATCTAGACAAGAGTTCTCCTAAAATCAAGGGCTAGGATTTAAGTTGGGAGAAGCACAAGGATTGTGCTAATGTTCAAAGGTAGAGATTAAGTCTCTTGAAATAAGAAGAAATCTATGGCTAGGATGTGATCTTGAGAATTGGCATGGATTAAGAAGAAAACTCTATAAATAGGAAGTGAGAAATTGGTTCAAAGCTTTTTCCCCATTTGTGAATTGAAGAAGCAAGAAGGCAAGCAAGAAGGAAAGCAAGTCTAGAGAAAGAAGAGAAAAACTAGCAAAGCTAAGCCTAGTTTTCTCCCTTGATATAGTTGAATGCATGTGTTTAAGAACTAAAGTCCCTTTATTATTTTTCTTTAAGGGTGAGTCTTAGCTTGTGGAGGTGTTGAAGCTTCAAAGTCTAAGAGGGATTCTTGGCTTGTGAGAGTGTTAAAGCTTCAAGGAAACAAGGTAAGGGATAGCCCCAAGTGGAGGGGTTTTTGCTTGCATTTGTACATGTGTGAATGAGTTGCATGTGATGGTTCTTTGCATGTTTTGTGCCCAAGTGGACCTATGGCCATAAGGAGGACTTGTGAGGGGTTGGTTGGTGCCTTAACCTAAGTGGTTATGAGGGCATGGAGAACTACTCTTAATATGCATTGCATTGCATTACATGTTATGTTTCTCATACTTCATTTACATTTGCATAACACCCTTACTGAGCATTGGCTCATAAAGTCCTTTGACCTCGATGTAGGTGGAGAATCATCCAAGGAAAAGGGAGTTTTGCAAGGGTGAAGGTATTGAAGCAAAGAGGAAACTATGTGTAATGGTTATGTAGTTTTGTCTTTTTGTGTTGTATTATTTTGTTAAACTTGGAATGTATGTAAATGTGGTTAAAAATGGCTAAACTTGAGTGTTTTGGAAGCCCCTTGGTATGGAAATGTATTCTGGAAAATATGGTTTTTATAAAAAAAAAAAAATTATTTTTTTTTGAAAAAAATGGCCGAGGCAGTGGGCTGGCGCGGCCAAGGGCGCGCCTGGGCGGGGCTGGCGCGGCCGCGCGCGCGGCCCGCACGGCCCACGCGCGCCCAGCCTGCGCGGCCCGCGCGCGGGGCCTGCGCGGCCAGCGCGCACGCGGCCTGCGCGCGCGGGGCCTGCGAGGCCGCGCGCGCTGGGGGGCGCGGCTGCTGCTGCGCCCCCCCCCCCTTGTGGCTGCTGTGAAGTTTCCTTTTTTTTTATATATATATTTTATATTTTTGGGGTTATTTAGTTATTTCTGATAAATTATGAAATTCTGAAATAATTTAAATAAATAAATGAGTATTTAGCCTCTAAATTAATTTTTAAATTAATGTAAATTTGAGGCAATTGTGGGAAAAATTTCTATATTTTGAGAAATTAAATAATGGACTATTTTCCTAAAATTTTGAAATTGGATGAGGATGCTTGAGATTTGTATTTCAAAAATTAATTTCCTAATAGTTGGAAAATTATGGAAGTTTTGAAATAAATAAAAGGGAAAATCAATTGAGCTTTAATGAGGAAAAATTTACTTAAATATTTCTAAAGAAAGATTAATCCAAATATTTTCCAAAGGAATTGGAAGTGAGATAAATGGGTTAATGGTTGGGGCAAAGATAGGAAAAATCTATTTTCTTATAATTAAGGCGTTATGCCATAAATTATTTTAAGCTAGAGAGTTAGCTTATTTCCTTTTGATCCTGGTAGGTCACCCTTAGCCTTCATTAAAGAGCTCGAGAAGGGGTGACGATTGCGAGGTCTCGGGTTTAATAGGTCGATTGATAATTCCCGGACCCTCGAGCGGAGCGAAGAGAGGGCAAAGCCTAGTTCCCACCTAGGTCGTTTCCCGTTGAAACGTAGTCGTCTCTTCATCTTTGCCCTAGCGTGTGAATAGTAAGTTGGCTATTCGTGAGTAACACCCGTAGGTGGGAGCGGGGCGTTACACTAACTACCTTGGGGGTTCCACTAAACTAATCTCACCAGGGTCTTCTCCCTAGCTCATCTTGGAAACTAGATACAATCCTAGATTTCAACGGGTTCTAGGCAACCACTAACACCAAGGTTTTCTCCCTAGCTCACCTTAAAAATTAGATACACTCCTAGATTTTAACTATTCTAGGCAACCAATACAATCCATAATAAAAGTTTATGTGAATACAAATATTTGTCCACACTTGGACACAAACCATTCACCACGAGCTTGGGAAACTTTATAAAGGGCTAGAAAGGATCAAATATACGATGCAATGATATGTAAGTAAATAAATAAATCAGTAACCTCAAGTTTGATGGAGAAATTCATAGTCAACTTAAAGATCTTTTCTCCACATGCCTTATGGCTCTTCGATGGATGAACAATGTAGCTTAGAGAGCCTTTGGATTGCTTGGAAATTTACTTGAAAGTGTTTGAGAGCTTTTACGTGCTTTAGATATCTATTCACAATAGACTTTATTTTACATCTCTTTTTTGAGCCTGGTGCATTTATAGGCGTTGCTGGAATTATTGTATAACGGTCAAAAATTTGACCGTTGGGCTCGAAATGTCGACTTTCCACAAGGGGAGAGTTGACTCTTGTTTGAATGTGAGTAATGGTCAAATATATGACTGCTGGAATTGAAAGTCAACTTTTCATATCAAGAGTCGACTTTTTGGCACACCGAGAGTTAACTTTCTGAGATATCAAGAGTAGGCTTTCTAGCACACCAAGAGTCAACTTTCTGGCACACCAAGAGTTGGATTTTTTGTCCAGATTTTGGGAAAAATATTTTTATGCATTTTAAAATTACTTGAGAAATGGTTTTAGTGGAAAATAACATTTTTGTTAATACAAGTACTACGAAAAAATATTTTATAAATTAATCATAAATAATTAGGTATTGCAATTTATATATTGTTTAAAATATCATTTTTGTTAATCATCAAAACATAATTAGAAGTTAAATGGACCAAGTTGGCTTAACATAAATGACCGTCACAAGTCTCTCTTTTCTGATGTTTTGTCTAGGAGATTTCTACACGGTAGGAATATCAATTGGACTGAATTTGAATCAATTAAATTTGGAGAAAATTTGAACAATTGGATTACCAACATAGGATGGTATAAATTATCCACATTGAACATGCTTGTTTACTTAGAAGCCCTAGCTGAATTTTACACCAGTCTACCAACATGACCCATATAAAAAAAAAAGAAGAGGAATTTGGTATAGATGTTGTTGCCTAAATACAACAATTAAATTTATTTGTCTTGAAAATAGTCAGAGTAGAGTCCTTGAGAAAATCAAGATGGCTACTGAGGGGTCTAAGGCTTAGGGTTCTTGAAGGGTCGTAGGAGTTTTTGGGGGCAGATGGACTCTGGGAGTCTTTAGGGAGAAGTCTCTAGATGGGTTTGGAAAGTGTAACGACTCGCTCCCACTTACGGGCGTCACCGGTAAATAATCGACCGGATTACTCACCCGATAAACCACGACTGAAGGGTTGGACTATGTTTCAACAGGAAACGCCCTAGGTGGGAACTAGGTTTTGTCCTTCCCTTCGTTCCACTCAGGAATCGGTCCCAACTCAATCAAGAAAACACAGCGGACTGAGACCCGAAACCCGAGTGAGTTTCACCTCTCTTCAGCTCGCCCCATAGCAAGCCAAAGGTGACCCAGGCACAAAGCTAGCATACAAACACTTCGCTAAGTATTGGGGATTTATGAGAACGTACCTTGCTGATCTTTACTTGGCCCGAAACTCATCTTGGCCAGCTAAGCCATATCCAAGGAACCATCTCACAATCATTTATCACACTATGATGATTATAACAATTAAATACATCGAATGCTCAATATCGCTTACACTCAATTACATGAATACGTATAAAAATTTACAAGGGAATACACCACCACACATCTCAGGCAACAAATTTAATTGCCACAACAACCTCCCGGCGCCATCTCTGCTTTCCTCTGGATTTGCAATATCTACACATGAGGTAAAAACCTCATGAGTCATAAAGACTCAGTAAGGGTGCAATGCATGTAAATATGAATATAATCATGTTTATGTATGCCAAATGCATGCAAATAAGGCTAGGCTCACACATCCTCACAACCCACCAAGGTTTGAGGCATCAACCTATTAGCCCCCACCACTAGTCCTCCTTATGGCCACAAGTCCACTAGTTCTTGCATCACACAAGATATAACCACTACATGCCAATGCAACATAAAAACATTATCAAACACATTTACCAACTTGCAAGGCCGCCTCCACATGGGGCCATCCCTTACCTGGCTCGAAGCCTCCTCTCTGCCTCTGCACGAACTCCAGCTTGAACCGCTAGTTCCTCTAGAATCACCGCCTCCCCGGTCAAACCTAGATGCAAAACACACAAAACCCCAACTCCATTAACATCCGGCATTTAACTAATGCCCTCAACTACGCCGCACATCGCCAAAATCATCCATCAACAAGATTTCAAATAACCCCAACACAGGGTTTAATCCAATGATTAATTATTCTACATTAACTCACTTAATGTAAATAATTTGGGAAGAAATATTAATTTACCTCGGACAATTTGGAAACGAAAATCGGCCAACCGCCCACACCGGCAACGCCCCTCGAGCTGCCACTTGCGCTCAAAATCCCATTCTCGAGCTCCCAGCACGCTCCTCGGGCCCCAAATTAATTTCCAGAACTTTTCCCAATCTTTCTGGAATTTTTTCGGGATTTTTCCCTATTTTCCAGAATTTCCTTTATTTTATATTTCTTTTTCTTTTTTTTTTTTTTCCCTTCTCTTCTCTGGCTTTCGCGCGCGCACAGTGCCGCCTTCTTCTTCTCTTTCCCGCGTGCGTGACCTGCTCTTCTTCTTCCTCGCGAGCGGCTGCACCTCCACGCACAGCCATGGCCGAACGCCGCCGGCCACCACCTTGGCCAGCCCCTAGCGTCGCCCGCTGCTCCCGAACCACCGCGCGACCGACGGCCAGCCGCCATTGCCGCGGTTGGTTTCCCCTGCGCGCAGTCACCCGCCATGGATGCCCCTGCCTAGCTGCAACTAGCAGCTTTCACGGGCCACTACAGCTTCCAAAGCTGTCACTGAAGCTCCCTCGGACCATCGGAACCACCGCCATCAGTCGCTCCAGCCTCGCCCGGCTTCCCTCGTTGCTGTCCTTCCTCTGTGTACTCGGCCATGGCAGCCTCCATTGCTGGTTGCTGCAACCGGCTGCAACCGCGACCTCCTCTCCTAATCTCTCCTTCTCTTTCACTCTCTTTCTCTCGCGATCTCGGCCTCTCGCGAGCTCTCTCGCTGGTTCTCTGTCTTGGCTACCAAACGGCAGCCGTGGCCATTGCCGCCTTGAACACTTCCTCTCTCGCCATTCTTCTCTTGAACAGCTTCCTCTCGGTCTCGTCTCGCTCTCTCAAACGCTTGATCAAGCTCCCTCTCGATTTCACTCTCTCTCGGCTCTTGGCTCCTCCCTCCCAAGCTCTGTTTTTAATTTTCAAATTTGAAATGGCAACAAGCTCGCGGTTCTTGCCTATATATACCCACGCCCATATATACATATAAATTAATTACACATAAATCCCTCAGTTATTCCATAATTCCTTTTCAGAATCTCCTTAATTCCATTTAGGAATTTATTATTTGCACTTGGACCCTCCAAGTATTAAAATAAATACCATCAAGCCTCACCCAAACTTGATTTCTCAAAATTAATTACCGACCGCTACTTGAGAATACCGACCTCGTCTCTGCGCCTGCACGGGACCTTTATTCGACCTGAAAACACTTAAGGGTTGCCTTACTCAGAAAACTGAACCACCCCTAGGGTGCCCTCAGCTTCCAGGAGGTCCCCTCCGACTATTCGGTATTGGCACCCACTCGGGCTTATACAGAATTTATTTCAAAAATTATTCCCGGTCGGACCGCTTCCAGCGTCACTATCCTCATCTCGAGACTCTCATCAATCCCTGGGCCTCTTCCCTGGACATCCAAGTCCCGAGGCACTCCCTGCTGCCAATTCCGCAATTTTATTAATTAATTTCTCAAAATTTACTCTTGGGCTTCCCGGGCCACCCGGGATCCTTTCAAAAATAATCGAAATTATTTATTTTCAACACCATGTAATACCGGGTATTACAGAAAGTCTTCGAGTTACTGTCTTAAGGGTCTTCTAGAGAATTGTTCTCTAAGTCTTCAGGGTATGGTCCTCGAGGTCTTCCAGGGATCTGCAACACAAAGACGGTTAGAAGGAATGCGAGGATTTTCCCCATGCATGCCCTTCGATGCCTGAGTTAGACACTGATGTCCAGAAAATGAAGTGTAGCTACAAGTATGAACTACATATGTAGTATCTCCAAGGTAGATCTTTGAGAGAGTTAGTTCTCGGTGAATCTTGTAGAGGTTAAAGTCTTAAGTCTTAGTGTAATACCCCACTTTCTCGGGCATATTATAACTTAGGACAATTCTGGGATAATAATTTTTTTTTCTATTTAAAATTATTGCTAAACCATATCATTCCTTATATCCATCCCAAAATTTCCATACATTTATCTCGAAAAAGAATCATCATAAACATCAAATGCGGAAGCTAGAATCAAACCTCAACATACCTCGAACCTTATTACAGGATCGATTCAAAACATAATTCATAACACAAGACTATTATTCATTAGTACATAAGTTTTTTCAGCATAACTTGAAAACATAACATAACATAAGTTTTTCAACATGACTTGAAACATAACATGATTGATACATAATTGGATCCTCATATAGAAAACTAAATGCAGAAATACTTTATTTGCACCTGTAATGCCCTGAGTAGTTACATCTCATCCATTTATGTGCCTTTACTGCAAACCCCATCTAGAACGTTTGAATGTTCCAGGGGCAAAGTCCACATTAGATGCTGAATCATCTGAGTAAAAGTAAATTTTTTTTTATGCATGTGTATGAATGCAATGCACATAACATCATTACTCGCATGTTTGGGTCGACCGCACCTTACTATTACCCGTCATTTTTATAGTCTCCCTGCCAAACTGAGGTGTATGGATGCACCCTTGGCAAAGCAACGGCGCCAGCCCTAATTCCAAACCCATGCAACGTATGACCGTGAATCTCATCGTGCTCATATGCATGTATCATCATCAGAAAATGTAAATGCAATCTACGTGATGCATAGCGTATCATGACATGACAACATGCCTAGGTTTTGGATGAAAACGCTTACAAGTCCTTTTCATAAACTAAATCCAGTTGAGTAGTATCACTTACCTTTCACAAATTTTGGAATATCTAGAAAAGCATGCACCACCTTGGTTTTCGTGCCAAATCTTCGAAGATAGCACAAACTACTTCACCTCAAGACCCAAAGCACCCTTTCCAAGATATTTATTTAAATAATAATCAAAACCTATTTTTCCATAATTTTCTTGCCTTTTTCTCCAATTTTCTTCTCTAGCATTTCAAAATAAATACCTACATCGATAATTTTCCAAATATTTTTAGACAAAAAATCTTAAAATAATTTTCTAAGAATTTAAAAAAAAAAATCAAAAATTACTGAGGCCTCACGCGCCGGCGCATGAAAGGGAGAGTGAGACTAGCGCATGAGCTTCATGCGCCAGTCATCTTCTCTAGCGCCGGTACACCGAAAAATTGGGATTTTTACACCTCAACAAACTACAGGCTTATTCAATCAAGATGGTACCTAAAATGGCTTGAAAAGAGCACGGGAAGGCGTAACACCGGGGGCTCGAAGGTTCGGCCAGGGCATCTGGCGAGGCTTCGGATCTCACTCGTTTCTACGCCTTTGCTCACCAAACTTTCCAGAAATGCTCTATTTCTCTCAAGAATCAAAAGCCCTCTATCCTTAGCTCTCGATTCTTCCTAAAATGCCTTCGATTTTAACTTTAAATCTCTGAAATTTTTTGCCACTTTGGATCTCTATTTATACCCAAATTCAAACAATAAAATGACTAATCTCACACAACCCAAGGGCACTAAAGTCCTCTCATACCCTAGATCAGTTCCAAATGCACTAAAAGTTACCCCAAAAGCTGATTTACAGTGGCTAAAGTTTTTGTTACTTTCGGCCGAATTTTGTCCAAATCGATCACTTTTGTTGGCCATGGATCACTCTAGGCCAAGCTCAAAGTGTTAGTGTAGGTGCTCTAGACCCAATTAGATTTGGCATGTTGTACATTGACAATTGCAATCATATTTATTATTGAATAAGGAGTTATTCAATCTCACAAAGAAGTTGTTCTATTAGTTTCTTGTTATTATTGTAATGACCGGATGAAACTAGATAGAAGTCCATACGATGTATACTGTGATTAATCTATAAAGATGTGAGATGATGCATCACAATTTTAATACATCATTAAATGTCTCAAGTCGTAGCAATGTCAAAAATGGACATTTACAATTGCAATAAGACTTGTATGTGCTATGTTTTTGCTATGTGATAGCAATGGGGGTCTCACACCCATAGGTATGGAGATGTCTAGACAAGTACATAGGTGACCAATGTTGGAGAACGTGTCACTGGACATGACTTGTCATGAGAATCCATTTTGGTTATATGTTAATGGTATTCTCATATGAGATGGTGTAACTAATCCTTGGACCTGAGGTTGTCACAGTCATCTCATAAGAAGATCGGTATGCCTTGACATCATTTCGATGGACCTAGATAAAGGCTGCACGTGGACGATTGTTGGGCATATTATGAGGCTTATAGAGGTGGGTGTATAACCAAGATGGGACTCACTATCCCTTGATAGAAGATGATGTATCTAAGGCGCCTTCAGTGGATATTCACTTTAAATCCATAGCCATGGTGAAAAAGATCAATAAGGAGTTATTGATTTACTTTCTATTAAGTGAAGATATCCAGATGATCGAAGAAAAACTCATGTGATCGTAATCAAGCAACACATCGCCATACCTGAGATCACATAGGATACATTGACAAGATGATCGAATTACACAATAACCATGCTCGTGAAAGGTTATTTGCGAATTATGAATTCTTCTGAATAATTGGGTAGGCATAATGCCTTGCTAGAGGCCAATCTTGTCTTATGTGTTCGTACCGACACATTGCCAATATATTTAGAAGCTTAATGAGTCATGCTCAATAGGCACGGTCCCTGGCTTAAACTAGAAGAGCGGACGCATAGTTAAGTGGAACACTTTGGTAAGAAGTTATGCAGTCGTAGGTTCTCACTAAAAAAGAACAAATAGTCGTAGTGACGTCGATATAACGAAGGGTCTTCATAAAGGAAATAATTTTCTAAAATGACAATTAATTAAATTAGGAAGGAATTTCTAATTTAATAATTTTATATTTGTTAGAGTGGCCAATAGGAAATAAAATATATTTGGACTTAAGTTAATATTTGGACTAAATTGGATTTGGGCCAAATACTAAATTAAATATTATATTTGGACTAAATTAAATTTACGTCAAATATTAAATACTATATTTTGGCTAAATTAAATTTGGACCAAATATTAAATAATAAATATTTGGGCTTGAATTAGATTTGGGGTAAATATTTTATAAATGGATTTGGGTCACCTAATTATATTTCTAGTTGAAATAGGATAAGCCCACTTAAGATTCTAGTTTAACTAGGATGAATAGGCTAGCCCAATCCATTAGGGTTTAAGCAACCGTAGGATATTTACTCTATAAATATCCCTTTATGGGTTGCCCAAAATTAATGGTTGGTTTTGTGATTTTTCAAGAGTTGAAAAACGAATGCCATTCATTCTTCCCCATTTTTTTTTTTGCATCGATTTGAAACGTGGGCATTCTTTTCCGTCCATACACAAGCCGCAAAAAAGAGAATGAGCTAGCACTCCTATTCTGCTCTCCTTACCAACGGATGCGTGTCGCGCATCACGAGTTAGAGGCCGGACGCTTGAACGACTTGAATCCGTGAACGACTCGAAAATCTAAAGGTTAGATTTATTTTATTTATATGTAAATGATTTAATCTCAACGTTAATCCAATCGCCAGGATCGGGGTAAGGTTCAAAATTTTTAAACTACATTGTTTGCCCCGTAGTGATATTGCTTTACTTTCATAGAGGTCCCTGAGACCTTTACCTCGAGTTTCCCATGGCCAAAAGCAGTAATGAAGTGGGTGGGCGAAAGCTTGGTCAGCCATGGCTGCTAAGATTTTTCTAAAATTGCACTTTCACCCCCCAACTTTTGAAATACTTTTTTGGCCATTTCCATAAGGCCCTTGAGTTTTCCAAAACTTCTGTTGAGACCCTCACGATCTAAACTTATTATTTGGCCCCCGAAGTTTCAGAAAAAATGTCGTTTTGACCTCCCTCAAGAATTTTCAAAAATTACACTTAGGTCCGAATCTTTATTTTTTGCCATAAATCCTTTTCTTTTTTCTTGAAACCACTGAAGGGTTGTTCCTTATGTAGTATTTGGCTTCTGTAAAGGTTCCGTTGTCTTTTCGAAGCCTCTTACTACAATTCAATTTTTTCAGTCTTATTCAAAGTTGTACCGAAAATTATTCTTGATTTGATTTCTTTCGGCCCTAAAAATCTTATTTTAATATGCTTTCTATTGGTATCTCTTTCTTTTAAAACATACATGTCCCGGGGCACTCCCTTCTATCGATTCGGCTATTTAGTACCCTTAAACTGTCTCCTACATTCCATTACCACCACCAAATATGCTATATTTCATGAAATAATTATATATTTATTCATTTTTTTACTCGGGACATTACACTTAGGGACTAGAGAGCACAGATAAAAGTCCAAGGGGTCTGAAAGGGTTCCAAAAAGATCCATTTGCCTTGGAGCAAGTGGGTATTTATAAACACTTAGTAGAGTCCAAGAACGAGAGTCTTTAAACTCTTCGGGGAGATGCATCAGGTGAAGCCAGATGGCCTGGAGGGCCTTTTGGGGTGAAAGTGCCCTGATGAGTTTTCTCTAGGTGGGTTCGAAGACTCTTCAAAGCTACTAGGTGAATTGGTCCCAAAAGACTCTAGGTAAGTCTTTAGGCTATGCAATGTTGAGGTTTAACTATCTCGGGGACTCCAGAGGACATTACCAGAGAGACTCTTTGGAGTCATTCGAGGATATGAAAAACATTTAGGAATTTTTTGAGATTTTGATATTTTAGGAATTTGTTATGGCATCCCACAATATAGCTCCCCATTATTTCTATTAGCTAAAAGGCAAAGGGAAGAGTACAAAGTGGGTGCCCAATGCCTAGGAATTTAGGATACGGTCTGCTTTAAGTTTTGAATGTATATTGATTATGAGTTATAAGAGGAGAGTCTCTAGGGGATTCTTGGCGACTTTTGAACTTTTGAAGATTTGGGTTATAAATAGGCGGTCGTCCTGGATGGGCCATCCTTATACTTTTTCCCCGAAGAGCTAAAGTCATCTAGAGCACCTAAAAAGTCTGACGGCTCTCTCAAACATTCTGCGTCCTTAGGCTTCAAAGACTCTCAATCTCCGAAAGACTTCTTGCTCCCGAAAACTATCCTCCCCTACGAAAATCAAACATTTCTAAGGTAAAAAACCCAATGGATTCTTCCCGACCTCCTTAAGAAATCACCATTTCTCCATGGATCCTAAAAGGAGATATAGTGAACGGATTTGTGCAGGCTTTCTGCATCCCACGATTATGGAACCCAAGGGGCCCTAGAGCAGAAGAGCTTATGGCTACTGTTGAGGGAGGCGGGGTAGCAATTCATTTGGATAGCCTTAGGGTAGGACTAAGGATTTCACTACACCCTTTTAGGATGCAATGTTTAGACAAGGAGATGCTTGTATCGGCTCAGCTCTATCCAAATGGATGGGCTGTGCTAACAAGATTTTTTACTTTGTGAAAGGAACGAGGGGTAAAACCCACTACCTCCCTATTGCATTGCTTTTACTGCGCTTGGTCCATGAAATGAGAGAAGGAATTCATGATGCTCCAAAGGAGACCTATCAAGGTTAGGCTGTTTAAGGGTGTACCTTAGAATCTAAATGATTTTGAGACTAGGTGGTTGGTAGTGGTGCTGCCCGAAGGTTGATAGAGGCCGTCACAATATTGGCACATTAAGGAAATAAGGAGCACAAGATGCAAGTAGCCAGACATGAATTCACTGGTGAAGAAACACCAAGATGAAATCAATAAATTGACCCAAAGGGGTCCAGAAACCTTATCTAACTTAACAGTTGACATGAGCCTTATAGAGGCTAAGTGGATGGTTGCTGAAGAGGACAATGAGGCTAGTCCATCGGGACCGATTGAGTCCCTAGAGGTTGTGTTCTCGTCATCCTCTTCGTCAAAGGACAACGAAGAAGAAGAAGACAAAGAGGTAGAAGTTATAAGAGATGAGGACACGACAAGAAATGAGAAGGAGGAGGAAAGTTGCGAATGGGAGATAGACCCTAAGGGTGCTCACCCTGCCTTTTTTCTTTTTACTTGGTGTTTTGCTTTCTTCGATATTTTGATGACCATACTGATGATTTATTATTTTTGACTCAAAGAGATGCAGCAATACAAAAGGATAATGTTGGACAGGCTGGATGAGTCTTCTTAACAGGTATAGGAGGCTAAAGAGAAGACGCAACCACCAGTTGCCCAAGCCCCTCCTCACTCTAAATAAATTGAAAAGGGAGAGGCTTCCTTGGCTCGGAGGAATAAGAGAGCTAGAGCAGATTGAGAAGGGACAAGTACAATGAGGGCTACCACATATCCAATCTTTGATGACTTCTTCAACTTCCCCCCACTAAATCTTCCGTCATCTCCTCAACCCACGAGCGGATATGTCAAGAAAGGAGAAATGCCACCACCACCATCACCATTAACCCCAAGGACGCATTCCTCTTTAGAGGTTGCCAGGGTCGCTCAGGTGGCAAGGGAAGAAGCTAAGGCGCAAGTTGAATTGTAGAGGCACCACAGCCAAAATCGGGCCCTGTGTGAACTTTCTTTTCCACATCCCGTAAAGTACCCAAGGCAAAGAGAAATGGGCTTGGAATCCAAAGTACTCCCGCCCTTATTTCCAGATATGGCCCCCATTCATCAAGGAGTGGTGCCCTTACGACATTGACGGTTGAAGGGGCACGAATTTCAGGTGCGCCCTGGGCTCTTAGACACGGATTCTATCAGAGAGCTAGGTGTTGGGTGAGATTGATCTACACAACGATAATACCCCATGATGAACTAGATTATCCGGGGAGTACTCGAGATCAATTGAATACAATGGAGCAGTGCTTGGTTGAGGTATGAAAGATTTCAAATATTTGTTGGTACTCTCTCTCTTTTATTATAGCGGCTAATATTTGGATTTATGGTTTAACTGGCAGGGAATCCAGCAACAAGTGATTGCGACGGAAAATGATTGGGAAGATTTAGCCAAAGCTGAGACAGATAGAGATAAGATAGTCCAAGA
This sequence comes from Diospyros lotus, assembly GCF_014633365.1. Classification (NCBI taxonomy): domain Eukaryota; kingdom Viridiplantae; phylum Streptophyta; class Magnoliopsida; order Ericales; family Ebenaceae; genus Diospyros; species Diospyros lotus. Next base: position 24,203,299 of record NC_068351.1, read on the forward strand.
GTTTTTCTGCCTTAGAGATAAGCAAAGACTTTTGGAGCACAGGGTAAGGGACCTAGAAGAATATAAGAATCGAGCCCAACGCCATGAGCAAGATGTCGAGAAGGCAAGAGAAGAAAGGGACTCCTTGAAGAGTAAGGTTGAATGGTTAGAGGCTGAGCTGAGGAACCAATAGAGGGTTGAGGCAGCACTCAAGGAAGCCAACGCCTTTGTGATTGTTGAGCTTAACTGCACCCTGGAGGAGAAGAATAACTTACAAACTGAACTTTAGGAGACAAGGAGACATGCTGAGGAACTTGCTTGCTAGCTCAAGAAGGCCGACACTTATAGCATTTGAGCTGCAGGGGCTAGGGAACATCAACTCTCCCTGTCATGCTTCGAAGAAAAGGAAAGGTATGTCTCGAGTTTTATAAAATATGGATTTTATTTGGCCCAAGGGTATTTAGAGAGAATGTGCCAAAAGGTCGACCACTCAAATGTTGTTCTCACAACTAAGACAGTTAGAGGTGACATTTGCAACTAGTGAGAGTATGGGGATCCTGATTGGAAGGCAACAAAGGATTATCTAGATGCCAAGGTAAGGTATCTACCTAACCCAGCTAGTCTATGGAGTCCGTATGTACCAAAGCCAAATACAGATTCTCCAATGCTAGTAGCCCACACGGCTCCTCAAGGGATAGAGGAGATTAATGCTCTGGTGGATATTGAATTTACAGACCTAGACTTTGCAGAGGGGGCCCTTACTCTGGAGGATGAATTTCCTAGGGCATTGATTTAAATTAGGCCTTTCTTGCCTCTTTTTCCTTTTTGGCTCATCCTATTTTTTGTATTTTGAAACTTATACACACATGTCAATATAATGGGCATTCTTTTAGGGGATAAACTAATGTTTAAATGGCTAAATGCATGGACCTAGTGTATGCATGAATCTTGTGCACACATGTAACATGAATAACAACAATGCAATAACGTAAAATGGGTAACTATCATAGATGATAGGTTATCGTCAACGGCATACCTTCACCTTAAGCAGGGATTGTACACTTCATAAATACTTGTGTTCCTACACACATGAGCAAATATACAAAGAAAACCCAACTCCCCGATGTAACTATTTTGGGGAGTGTTAATTTGTCCCACTTTGTGGGGGTAAGGTAACAATATATATAAAAGTATGGAGGGAATGTAACAATTCAAAGGATATAGGTGTACCTTCCAGGGCACCATGAAATTCCAAGCCCTAATAAACATATATATAAAGAGAACCATGGTAGATATCTAGAATAGGATGTATTTTCCTGCATCTGGCATCAATAGGGGGTACCATTGCCGCCACTTACTTCTAAGGGATGCCTAAGTCCCCTGATCGCATTTTACCTACTAGTCTCGTTCGTAGCCTAGTCGTTGCCACTATTCCCCAAGGCCAAATAAGAGGGAGGACACCAAAGCCCATAAAGTCCCTTTGTGGAAAGGTCTGGCCGACAGGAAGCGATACACGGCCCTAGCACAGTGGAAGGGGTAAGTACCAATGAACCTACATGAAATATATGTTTCCTAAACCCCATTTTGTCCACTGGTTGGTGCATAATTATGCAGGGTGTAACGCCCCACTTTTTCAAATACAAAATAACGTGAAATATAAGAAGACATCACCTACGGGCGTTATGGAAACCCTTACCAACGGAAGCATTGGATCGAACCTGCAAGCTTAACCAAAGCTAAATAAAGCGGGTTCCCACTAGATTTCATTTACAAGTACAAGAAACATAAAAGACTCTCATCACTCCAGAAAGACACAACTTATTAATGTAGTACAACTGTAGGGCATCCTTTTATTACAAACTTTGAGTACCCTAGCTTCTATTCACAATATATTACTTCGATTACAAGGGTACGTAATAAATCCAAGATCCCAAAGCTAGCGACGCTCCACCTCCTTGCTCATGCTTTAACCTGGAGCCCGTAACGTTTGATACTTCTGATAAAGCTGGGATGATGAATATCCCAGGGGTATGAAACACCTGAGTTAGATTATTACATCTAAGTGAGTGGTAAGAAAGAAACTATGCATGCAAGAGAAATAAGTAGTTTTTCCAAGAGACATGTAGAAATAAGAACAAAATATCACATTTCACCATAAGAGCACAAGGTCCCCTGTGATACTCCAACAAATAGCCACAAATACAATACCGAGATGTATGTGCAATAGGCAAGATTTGCTAAAACACAATAAACACATAAGATACAACCTCTCGGCCCCCTTACACAAGCACGAGATATCCTTCTTACTTACCATGTATGAACCCCTCGGCCCCCTTACACAGGCCCACATGGTCAGCCCCCTTACACAGGCCCTCGTGGTGGTTCACACACGACAAGCCACCAACTAGCCACAGCCACCAAATGACAAGATTTATGACAAAGTAGAAGGAATATGATCACCAGCCATGCACGAAAGATATTATGGTCAAACTCGATGCAACAAAATAGAAATGATATGCTTGAAACAAAGGGAACATAAGACTTAAACAACAAACCACCCACAAGTGGAAACCCAGAGTGATCAATAGGAATAAGAATCACTCAGAAATGAAACCAAGAATAATCATGAGGAAGCATGCACAGAACCACTCACCTTGATCGTTTCCCTTCGATAGCACGGTTTACAGTCCGGTTTCAAGCACTAAGGGTTATTATGCAGAAATTACGCATTTAAGTGAATTAAACCTTAAATATTTTTAACAAGGTTGTAGGTAATTAAAACAGAAGAACAATGGTGAAAATTTCAGGCTAATCGAAGGCCGGATGCGCCCTCACGTGCCCCCAGAAGGTGGCCACGCGCTACCTCCTTCTCTATTTTGCAACCCAAAATTAAAACGGCCATATCTTGCTCATTTTAACTCCGATTTGCTCTCCGTTTGAGCCTACGGACTCCCCTTTCAATGTACTACGATCCTACCGAAAGGAAAGTGGCTTACCTTTTAGGATTCTTCCCCGTTTTTTGTGTTTTCCAATCTGGTCTCCCTACTTAGCTTCTTTACTTTCTTCCTTTGGATTCCTCTTGCTTTTCTCTTCTATTTCCTTCTACGTGGTCCACTTCTCTACCCCTTTTATAGCCTTTTTAACTCCAAGCACTTGGTGGCACTTATCTCTTTTGGTTGGCCATTTTCTTCCTAGCCATGATTACTATCTTTGAAAAAACTCACCTTTGATTCTATTCTTCTCTTGGAAGCCTTTTCTCTCCCAATCCACTCCTTCCATTTTCCCTTTACGTGCCTACCCATTCAACCCATCTTATCCTTACTTTTAGAAGGCCAATAGCATGCTTCCAACTCCATTTACTTTTGAATTAAGGGATCATGTTATCTTATCTTAAGACTTTTGTGTACAACCCTCCAAAACCATTTTTCCACCTTAAGGCTTCTTCAATAAGCCTTCATTATGTCAATAAGTCTTCCAACGAAAGTTTACCAACTCAAGCTTTTCAAATAAGCTTTTATCATGACATTCATTTTGCACTTAAGTCCTCAAAGCCATTTTCATTTGCATGCAAATCCAAAACTTTCATTTAAACACACTTCACTACATCATTTATCTCTTACATTATATCCAAACACCCCATTAGATTTTTGGGGTATTACACAGGGCATGAGATGTAGTCATTAGAGGGAGCAACCCTCGTCTTTGCGTCCAAAGACAATGGAACTATCTCGTTGGTTGTATCATGTGCCCACGTGATGATGAATTCTGAGTGGATAAGACATGGTGTAACGACCCGCTCCCATTTACGGGCGCCACCAGTGAATAATCAATCGGATTACTCACACGAAAAACCAACAACTGAAAGGTTGGACTATATATGTTTTAACGAGAAATACCCTAGGTGGACACTAGGCTTCGTCATTCCTTTTCCTCCACTCAAGAAATCGATCCCAAAATCAAACAAAGAAATACAGCGGATCGGGACCCGAAGCCCGTGTGGGCTTTACCTTTCTTTAGCTCGCCTCACAGCGAGCCAAAAGTGACCCAGGCATAAAGCTAGCATAACACACACTTCGGTGAGTATTGGGGATTTATGGGAACATACATTTCTGATCTTTACCTGATCCGAACATGGCTTCACCAACTAAGGCCAAATACATCAAACCATCTCACAAACACTTACCATACTATGGTGATTACAACAACTAGAAACATCTAGCGCTCGACAGCATTTACATTCACATTCAAGATTAGAAATATACATGATAAATGCATAACATACAACTCAACAACACCGCTAGTTGCCACAACAGCCTCCCGACACCATCCATGTTTGCATCTGGACTTGCACATCTACAACACGAGGTAAAATCTCATGAGTCATAAAGACTCAGTAAGGGTGCAATGTATAAGTAAATGAAGCATGAGAGAGCATGTAATGCAAAATGCAATGCAAATGGGTAGTCTTCCATACCCTCATAACCTCCTTAAGTTAAGGCACCAACCAACCCTTCCCACAACACTAGTCCTCCATATAGCTATAGGTACACTAGAACACATATCATGCAATGTTAACCATTACATGCAACTCATAAAAAAATACATACAAATGCAAGCAAGACCTCTCCCCAGCACTTGGGGTCATCCCTTACCTGGCTCGAAGTCTCTCCTGTCTCGACACGAACTCTAGTATATGTTGGAAATGTATGCCCTAAAGACACGTTTTGTTTAATTTATGGTAATGATGTTTCTTTTATTCAGTTTATGGCACATATATTATTTGCATTTAATTGTTGGAAAGGTGTCCATGCTATTAAGTAAGTGATTCATGTGATGGGTCGTTCTTCACAGTTAGGCATGAATCATGGGTACTTAATAAGCAAGAAAATATAACTCTTGATCTTTTGATAGAACTGGACATTCTATCATGATAAGATCATTGTGCAATAGATCCTAATGGAGGATGGCTTGCCTTAGCCAGTAAACAGTCCGTTTACTCTAATTGTACAAGCGCATTTGGAATGCGTAGAGTGGACCTGTGATAGAAGCTAATGACAAAGTACTAATTATCATGGAGCTAGTCTATCACTGCTACTACGTGGACGAGTACTCTAATACTTGAGTATTAGTTGGTGGTCTGGTGAACCTAGAGCTATATTCTTAGATTCATCGTAGGTGAGGTCTATCAAAGATCAATATCCTTTTGAGTTGGGAGTATGGTTTCTAATTAGCTAAGACAGACTAATACAAGATAGTTTCTGTGATTCACCCCCTTGTGATTGTCCAAGAATAATCGAATAATCCAGGGCCCTGGGAACGTGACTTATGAGTGTGTGCTTCTGGGTAGCTCCCAATGATAAGCAAGTACATTCGAGTAGTCACGGATTATTGGACTAGTGATCTAAGGATGGTAGAAGTCATTTAGAAAGGTGTTAGTACATTATTCCTTTCTAAATGATGGGTGTTACACAGAGGGGTATTTTCGTCATTACACTAGTAGGTCAAAGACATGGCATATGCAAAATTATTCGTGGGGTCAGTGTTACCATATGGTGATAGTTGGAACACTTAGAATGACAAAATATAGCTACTAGGTAGCAGGGATATTTTGGTCATTTTAGTAGCCGTGAATAATTTGTCTTTTGGTCCCCGGGGTAGCTCGATGTAACTCATGTATTTTTAATACATTTGGCTTGTTGGATGAATTACATTAAGAGAGAATTATTTTATTTAGAATGGTCCATTGGGCTAAAATAAAATAATAGTTCATAAGGGTTTTAATTAATTAATTGGGCTAACCCAATTAGGAAATTAATTAAAAGATTTGGCCCATTAGGGTTTGGCCCACTAGGGTTTTAACCCTAGGGTTCTCCCTATATATATCTCTCTTTAGTTGTTTTTTAATCCAAGTCGTTTTTCATTCTTCTTCACCGAAGAGAGGCCACGAGTTCGAGTCATACTCCGGAAGATCGAAAGGGGGCGTTTGTGTTCTGATGCGACGGAGCCGAAGGCTAGCAGGGCAGCCGTCGTCTCCTCCACACGAAGAAGCACCCATCGCTCCATTCCGTCCGGTAATCCGCCGAAAAAGTAAGTCTCCTAGACTCTAACCAATACGAGGATCGTTTTATTTTTAAAACGCTTCCGTTGCATGCTTTTGATCCTCGTTCATGATCCTTCAGTATAAACTTCGAACTCGTTTAGGATCACTGCCTTTCCGGTCGAACCTAGACCCAAACACACACAAATCCAACTCCATTAACATCTGACATTAAACCAATGCCCTCAACTTCACCAAACACTGCCAAAACCATCCATCAACACATTTTCAAACAACCCCAACACAGGGTTTAATCCAACTAACAATTCACATTGCATCATCTCCACAACATCCCAACAATATGAAAATACTTGAAAATAAATTTAATTAATTTACCTCGATCAATTTGGAGAAGGAATCGAGAAAACGCCCCACCCGGCGTTGCCTCCTGAGCTGCCACCACGTGCCCGAATTCTCATTTCGAGCCTCTGGCACGCTCCTCAAGCCCAAATCAATTTCCAAAACTTTTCCCAATTTTTCTAGAATTTTTCATAATTTTCTCCTTTTTTCCATTTTTTTTCCTTTTTTTTCCATTATTTCTTTTCTTTTATTTTCTTTCCTCCTCCCTATTCACCTTCTTTTTCACCTTTCTTCTCCCCTGACCACCCCTGTGCGCACCTTGCACCATCGGCCGGTCACCGCCGCCTGGCACTGTCAGAAGCCGCCGCTTATCCACGGCCATTGCCGGCCGCACCCAACGGTCGCGCCACCACCGGCCTGCGCTGCCCCCCAACGCGACTGGCTTCCCCCAAGTCCATGTTGCCTCCTCTGGGTCCGCCATGGTCGTCCGCCTCGTTGCTTCTAGCCGCTGCCGCTGCCGCCTACTGCTGCCTCCGCCATCCTCAACGTCGAGTGCCTCCACGAGAGCCACCGCCACCAGCCTCTTACGCAACTCCAACCACCGACCCCTGTCATCGCTGCCGCTGCAACAGCCGCGACCAACGTCGCTACCTCTAGCCATTGGCTGGCCACCATCAGCGATCCCAACTCTAGCCCAAGCTCGCCCTCTTGGCTATGGTGCCCTCCCTCTCTCTCTCTCTCTCTCTCCCTCTACTTTTGATTTCAAATTTTGAAAATGAAAGGCAGCAATCAACTCACGCCTATATATATATACATATATAAATTAATTATAGTTTTAATCCCCTAATTTCTCAATTATTTTACTTCAAAATATCCTTAATCCCACTTAAAAAATTTATTAATGGCACTTGGCCCTCCGAGACTTAATTAATTATCATAGAACCACACAAAATTTTGATTTTTCAAAAATTAATAATTGGCATTTACTTGAAAATGTCGATTTCATCCCTACGCCAACACGGGACCTCTATTCCACCTGAAAACATTTCAGGATTGCCTTATTCACAAAATCGAACCATTCCTAGGGTCCCCTCAGCTTTTCAAAGGTCCCCTGCAACCATTCGGTATTGACATCCATTCGAACTTATACAGAATTTATTCCGAAAATTATTTCTGGTCGGACTCTAGAGTCATTAACCTCACCTCGAGATGCTCACAAATCTCATACCCTCTTCCCTAGACATCCAAGTCCTAGGGCATTCCCTACCGTCGATTCAAAAAATTTTATAATTAAATTCTCAAAATCGACCATTGAGTTTCCCGAACCACCCGAGATCCCTTCAAATAATTGGAATTTATTTATTTTTCCAATACCGTGTAATATGGGGTATTACACATGGGCCTTGTTGAACCAACTTGCTGTATTTAATTTTCCATTATGTTTTTATGATTAACAAAAATGATATTTTGTACCTAATTATTTTTTATTAATTTATAAAATATTTTGGCATGATATATGTATTACCAAAACTATTATTTTTCATTAAAATTATTTTTTAAGTAATTTTAAAATTCATAAAAAAAATTATATAAAAATATATTTTTTTTTCAAAATGTTATGCTGAATAGGGAATAGTAAGCAATGAATAGTTAACAGTTATCCAACTGTTGTGAAGAGTAATCAGACCGTTGTGAACAATATTTTTTTGAAAACGCCTATAAATACCCCCAAACTCATTTTAAAGATCATTCATTGCACATATTGTATATCTAAAGCACCTAACAAGCTCTCAAACGCTCTCAAGAAAAAATCCAAAAAATCTTAGGCTTTCAAAGCGACATTATCCATCCACCAAAAAGCCACAAGTAAGAGGAGAAAAGTGATTCAAGTCTACCACAATAAATCTGCATTTCTCCATCCAAGGTCACTGATTATTTGTTTATTTATATTTCATTATCTTGTATATTTGTACTTAATCGTAGATTTATTTATCCAAAATTTGACAAAAATTTGTATCCATAAAAACTTGTTGTGGATTATATTGGTTTCCTAGAACTGTTAAAATCTAGGTGTATCTAGTTTTCAAGGTAAGCTAAGGAGAAAACCTTGATGGTGGTTTTTCTAGAACCCATTGTAATCTAGGAGTAAATTTGGTTTCCAATGTAAGCTAAGGTGGAAACCTTGGTGTAGTGGTTACCTAGAACTAGTTATAATCTAGGTGTGTATCTAGTGTCAGAGGTGAACTAGTGTGGAAACATTGGTGAGATTGGTTTAATGGAACCCCAAGGATGGTTAGACATTGGGAGAGTGGACTAGGTGTATGAAGACACGAAACCACTTAAAATTGCCTATTGTCTCATTTTATTTATTCTTACTATATTTTGTGACTTACATTTACTATCAATCTCAAACATCATTTATTATATTTATCAAATATATATTCTCCAATAAAATGATTAATCAATAATATTTATTAAAATTATAAAAAAAAATTAATTACTCAATTCACCCCCCTCTTGAGTGGCCATATCTTAAGGGACCAACAGGTCCATCTACCTACTAGCACAAGGCGTGCACTTGAGGCACTCTATTTTGTTTCTGCTGTTCGACCTAATGTCTACATTGGTTCTTCATTTATTTTGTTGTGGCAGTTTGACAGTTTAGGGTAATGCCTACATTTGCAATCAAAATACCAATATTTTGTAATCGCGATTCGACGGAGTGCCTACTTCTCCAACTAGAATACCAATATGGCAATTCAACGAAGTGCCTACTCAAGACGCATACTTCCATAATCATATGAATGTTTTTCTTTTGGTGATTCAGCGTATTACCTACGTCTGCGATGTTGAATATCTTTTCGATAGATGGCTCAACCCATTGCCCATGTTAATAGCAGGGTTCTTGTTTTGGAAATTCAACAAAATGCTTACATCAGTGATGAAGAATGTTTATGCTTTTGTTTTGGTGGTTTGGCTTTTGGGCCTACATCCGCGATCAAAGAGGATCTTAATGTTTTGTTTTAGCGGTTCAGTAGAATGCCTACATCCGCAACCACAAACATTTTGTTTTAGCTGTTTAGCCAAATGCCTACATTCACAACCATGAGCATTTCGTTTTGGTAATTTGACTAGATGCCTACATTCGCAACCACGAGCATTTTGTTTTGGTGGTTTAGCCAAATGCCTACATCTGCAACCACAAGCATTTTGTTTCAGCGATTTGGCTAGATGCTTACATCCACAACTCTCAGGTAGATATTACGAGTACAATGGCCCACCTCCCAGAGCCCCTGCTGGCATAGAGGATCCATGGGAGGGTTATGAATATTAATGATACAAAAGCAACTTGAACAAGATAAACATTACCGTATAACATAAATTCATACTTGAAACGAAAAAACACAATAACATTACATTTTTTTTTTTACATTAACCATATACATCCCATTGGGACAAAAGATACATCCTCTGAATATATCCACAAAACATACATATACCCTCAAGGCACAAGAGCCTAACTAGCTCTGGCAATTCAATGCAAAAATCCCCAAGACCTTTTCTTTAGGTGAGCTCTATACACATCTATTGACAAAAGATTAGCCCCTGCTAGACTCGCCCTCGACCTTATCTTTGTCTTTACCTAGAATGATGCAAAGCAAGAAAATGACCCACAAGGCTCAACATGTATATAACAAAACAATGTCAGCAATATGAATTAGAGGCATGAATAACAAGAATGGAGTAGAATAAACTCCCCATAACAATTCCCTAACCCTCTGACCTAGCCTTCTGAGTCATGCCTTGCCACAACTTATCAAAATGAATACAAGCATACATGCCCATTGATAATAATAATTGCAAAAATAATAATAATATCACACAACACATCCATCCACACATGACCATATGCCCCAATTATGTTATGAAGATGCTCATACATAATGATACATTATTCTCATCATTATGTTCATTAGTACTTTACAACACTTATTATTTATTTTATATCAAGAACCTTGTCATATCACCACAAGGACCAATGTTCTTCCATACACCGAAATCATACCGGGTAAGCATTACGAGCCGTAGCTCCCTAAGCACTGATTTCCACATGCACTAGATTACACTAGGCAATGTTCATTCACATGCACTAGGTTTCACTAGGAAAGCATCATGGACCGTACCTCACACGCACCAACCATCTCGGGCGAGTATCACATGCATTAGATCACACTAGGCAAGCATCATGAGTATACTCCACGTATCCTTCCAAAACATTATATAAAGAAATTCCAAATTACGAGTGGTAAATTCAAGGGCCTATCTCGGGCTTAAAATATAACCAAATGATTTAATAAGTATATAAAGAAAAATCTTATAAAGCTTAGTTTATGAACAGAGAGCGGATTTCAATTTGGATATCACCACAGAAAGTTATACTCCAAAAACCCGAGCATGGTTAAATTACGTGGAAACAAAAACCCATATTCGAGTAGGTATTTCGTAGGACACTTACGGGCACAAAACTTGAAAAAATAATCCAAGTAATATATCAAAATGAAGCTTATGAAGTCTAGTTTGTAATGCAAAAAGCAGATCTCAAATCGAATAGAACCATATAAATTTATACCCTAAAGAGTACAGCATGAGCAATTTGCCAAATATGAGAGTAAGCAACAAAGGCCAAAAACAGTCGATAGGCACTACAAACAGTTAACAATTTCCTCCAAAATGGTCGACTACCAGCAGAACAAAACTCCTCCCGATTCAAGCCAAAAGCAAGCCAAACCCGCAAATGCTCACACAACCAACCCCCTAACCTGAAAAGCATCATTCCTTTTAGGATTATAGGGTGAAACTAACCCTACTTTGAAACTCAAGAGAGACCAACAAGATCAAACAAGAAACAAGAGAAACCTTTTAGGAAAACATGGAATTTTATGCTTGAATCCCAAATACCATGATTAAATGCTTTAAAGAGATGGATTGGAACTTGCATATGAAAAGAAGAAGAACAATAACAACAACAAAAGGAAATTGCCTTGAAGAGCTTCTCGATGGATAAATGGCCAGCGATTGTCGAACCACTCCAGAATTAGAGATCTATGTATCTCTTCTCTAGTTTGCAGCAAAGTGCACCCTAGGTCATCTCTCACAAGGAGCCTCACTTTCCTCTACGAACAAGAAGAATCAATATAAGCAACAGTTTGTTTGGGGGGGGGGGGGTTTGACAGAAAACTAATTAACAAAACAGAAAGACAAAGATGGATGAAAAATTAGTAAAAGAAGTGCAACCGGCTGTGTATTTGTCTCCTATGTGAAATCTTCCTCGTCCAACCTATATATCTTGGCTTGCTAGATGTTTTGATCTCCGGATAACAAACTCAAAGCATCCCCAACAACCGTCCAAGGATTAGAATGATTGGAATAACAAAATGAATACAGAAATCTCTTGTAGCCAAAATGCAACCATTCACTCTCTATTCAATCTATCCGGACCTATGCAAGAACAACCGTTCAAGCATATAATATTCATTTCCGAGATGTTATACCAACCGGCTATAACATTCTGTTCTCTTAAGCATTTAACAGAAAATGAAACCATGCAAATTCACACAAACCTGCCATGAACTCCATGCATTCACAAGTCTGCCCAAACTAAACCAAATGGAAATGAATAAGAAACAAACAACAAACCAGGTTTTTGTAGCTCATCCGAGACTCAGATTCCACATGGATTCAAGATACACAACCGGTTATAAATACTCTAGCCTATCATTACAGCAAGGAAAACAAAATGGAACAAAAGATGATGAAAACAGAAAAATGCTAACCACCAAAAACGGCCAGAATCCTCCCTTTCTTCTCTTTAAAAAATCCTCTGGAAATTAATGCTAAGAGGCCTTAAATACATGGCTAAGAAAGGAAAGGCTAGGGAGGCTAGGGTTGGGCCTAGCCCAACAGAAAATGAGTGAGCCCAAAAAATAGCAAAATTGAGAAGCCCAAGTCTGCTCCTTGAAAGTGAGCCCAAACTCCTTTAGTTGAGCCACTTCTCTAGCCCATCCAATATTCCCTAAAGCCTGGATCCATAGAAGTAAGATAGAAAATAGTGTAAGGATGATTTGAAGCATAATAAAATAGAAACAATGAAAGATTAGCAAAAATTACTTCAAATGGCGTAATAAGATTGAGGTGAAATGCCAAAATATAGCATAAATATGCATGTTATCAATAAACCAAAAGAATAAGAAACCACAAGAAACCCCTCTGAAATTCTGCAACTCTTGCTCCTTTGAAGCCCCCCAAAAACCAAGTAGAAGAAGAAATATGGAAGGGCACAAGAAAAGAAGAAGAAGAAGGAAAAAACTTGAGAAGCTTTTGGTGGATTTTTTCCTTCCACAGCCTCACTTCCTTCCTTTTATACTTTTAACTCTCTTTTCTTTCCTTTTTTTTTTTCAATTTTCTTTACTTAAAGCATAAAACATACATGTATATATATACACACACATACACAACATATTCTTCTCCCAATTTCCTCTTTAATTTTGACTTTTCTACTAACAATCCATTTAGCCTTTCAATTCTTCTTCCACTTGACTTTTCAACCCTCTTGCATTATGAACTTTTTCCCACTTACATAATTTCCTTTCTCTTGACTTAGACTTTTCAACACATAAATTTCATTCATTTTGGACTTTTCATAACACATTAAATGTTTCCAACATTTAGATAAAATAATACCAAAATAACACACACACACACAAAAAAAAAAACAACGACCAAAATAACTTAGACCCGATAACGGGCCGTTACAACAAGCAAAGTTTGATTTTAATGGTTCAACTAACCCAGGGCGTGCGTTGAATCCTTACTCAAGTGGTTACCAAGACTGTAGTCGAGCATTTGAAAATTTACTCCTGAACCTATTCTCAACAGAACTCAGTCATGTATTCTGAACAGAGGGCCGTTGACAATTCTGATACTTTAACTTAGAATTTCCTTGTTTATTAATAAGTTATTTCCTGAACGAATCTTGGTTCCATATACAGATAGTTCAGGCTAGCCTAGGGGGCTCCATCCCCCTAGCTTCCTAGCATGGTAGGGCTAGATTCCTCAGTCTCTCACTAAGTTACTGCAAAAACACACACACACACACACACACAAGAATACAAGCATATATAATACACACCCATTGTCACTCCCATGTTCCTATACAAATGTGTTTTGTTTATGCGATTCGATACAGTCATTTACATTCGCATATTACAATGGGTAAGCTTTTAGTTGGTATTGTCCTCACTTGAGTGCTCTACTTGCAGACTAGCGGCCATTGGTCTACAGTCTTGAACAATCTACATCGAATCTTTTGAATATGGTGTTCTTGAAGCGATCAATATAACGTTGCTGGTGACTATTGTCATTTTTTGATTTTAAAGAATTTATGACCTTTGTTGTTGCCAATCGCATGGTCCCATTTGCGTAGGGCTTAACGGGCCTAATATTATATTCCAGGCATCTTTCAACTAAAGGAGAAGGTGCAGCGATTGAGAGACATAAGTGGTTACAAAATAAGCTGTTGCGGAGAGTGCTAATAATTAATCTACTCTCGTTGGCACCTCTCGCAACTCACCAACTCCTTCCTTCACTTGAACTAGAAGGAACCCTTTCACTCCATAATACCCTCGGGTTTGGAGAAAAGTATGTTTGAGGAAACTGACAAGCCTGAGGTATCACCTCCCAGGTTCATAAAACCCTCTTGTAGAAATTCCTCTAGGAGGACTTCATCCGAGGAAGTGGCCACTTTCATTACAAACTTTGGGGCAACGCTCTTCCTGCGAGAGCTGACAATGCTTGGGGAAATGGCCTTCATCATCAAGCTCAAGCTTAGGTAGCTACAACCTCAAAAGCTTGGTCTTCAGAGAGTGCAACAGGCTGCTAATTTTCCTAACCTCCCCTCCTTCCTCAAGCAGTCCTTTGCTTTGAAGAACATACAAGACACAGGGTGGGGAGGTACGCTTTTCCCCCTAAGGATGGCATAATAGTAGGGGAAAAGCCTTGGAAGACCCATAATAGTAGGAGAAAAACATCACAAAAGCTACCAGTGACTCTTAGGAGGATTTGGAAACTGAGCCATGGGGAAGTGCTACATATTAAGGTGCGAGTGTTGCTGAGGGTTTCTTGTTAGAAAACTTAGATATGAACATACGCAGCAAAATAAAATTAATTTTTTAGGTATCACAGTTTTTAGAATTTACGATTTACAAAATGAAGAATAAACAAAAGAATACATGTTAACGAAATCCAAATTTCTCTCTTGGGTCACTCGTTGTTAAATTCTCCATATGTAGGATGCCGAGTCGATCCACCTGAAATCACTTTTGATCCAAGTGCGTCTTAAGAGAAGAAATAGAAATTTTTTGAAATTTTCTGACTGAATTTGGATTCACACACTGATTTTAAGGTTTCTGGTCCTACTTATAAGGAACCACATGGAAACCCTAAGCGGGGTTGGGCTTAATGTGTTAGCATAGAGTCCAATCCAATTATTAATAATTAAATAATTATATTCATAATATAATTATTTAATTATTCTTATTTATTTAATAAATAAATATGCCAACATTAGTAATTTCCAAAATCACTAATTTATCCTTCTTCTCTTTAAAAGTGATTTCTTATTGGGTGAAACTTTCTGGATTCACAATTAAATTAGTAATGGGAATAATCAATTATAAATTCTTGTAAATCATGAGTGACATCTAGCAATATGTCATGATTATCCAATTTAATGTGAAGCGGGTATAGTGAACCTTTTTACTACAATACCGTGCATTACGATCCTTCTATCATCCTATATCCCGACTAGATCCGAGATCATGGACAGGAAGTTAAATCTCTTAATCTTATCATATGACCAAATTTGAAATAAATCTTGACTAATATGACACAACATATGAAACACACATTCCATTATCATATTACCTTGGCCAAGAATTTATTGTCAAGTGATTATCGGATCGCATAGGATATCCTCCTCGCAAATCTTGAGGTGATAGATTCCATGTTTGATGCACACATACCTCATACATCACTGAATTAGGTACCTAGATACATATAATCATTTCTGGTTAGAACAACCATATAGTATCCCTAATATCCAAATCCATCAATGCACAAATACCTATGTCATATCAGGTTTAAGGACTAGTTGCACATTTGTAGCTAACATTAAATCATTAACCCGTAAGGTCTTACCCATGGGATTTAATGTTAATAGTCCGATTCAATGAACTCATTCTTATAATGAGCACCTACTCATCTTCCTTCTATATCTCATATAGAATGGCACAAGGCTCACAAACTTTATCTTTCAGTATCTCATACTAAACAAGGAGAAAGATAATGTGATAGCCTTTACGAGTTGCTACTATCTAGGTTAGGAACTCTATGGCTAGGAACTTATTTATAACATAACGAACTGTGGATTAACCGTTACTCATATTCTTAACACTTAAGAATAGTATTCACTCCTTATTATACTAATAGATGTATATTTAATTTAAATCATATTACAATTTAAATAAAAACATAAACATGTTATTTAAATAATATCTAAATATCACAAGATCGAGTCCATTTTGTGTCACTAGAATTAGTCTTGAGGGCTCATATCCAACATTCTCATACTGAAATGACACTTCCATGTTGTCAGTATTCACATATTATCTCAAGGTTAATGACTTCTCAATCATTTCTCACAGATAGAGCCAAATTGTTGTTGCTTAAATACAATGATTAAATTTATTTGTCTTGGGAACAACCAGAGTAGAGTCCTTGAGAAAATCCAAATAGTTACCAGGGGTCAACAAGAATAGGGATCCGACCCGAGGGGGGCTGAGGCTTAAGGATGTCAAAGGATCATAGGAGTCTTCGGGAAAATGGACTCGGGGATTCTTCGGGGAGAAGTCTACAGATGGGTCCGGAAAGTCTTTGAGTTACTGTCTTTGGGGTCTTTCAAGGAACTGTTATCTAAGTCTTCAGGGTATGGTCCTCGGGGTCTTCCAAGGATCTACAACACAAAGACGGTTAGAAGGCAGGCAAGGATCTTCCCCATACGGGCCCTCCGATGCCTAAGTCAGACACTACTATCCAAAAAATGAAGTGCAGTTGCAAGTATGAATGTATGCATGTAGTATGTCCAAAGTAGGTCTTTGAGGGAGTTGGGTCTAGATGAGTCTTGTAGAGGTTAGAGTCTTAGGTCTTCAAGACTAGAGAGCATAGATGGTTGCGCTTAACCTTGTGCATTTATTTCAAACAAACACATACAAAATAAACAAAGAAGAAACAAGCATACAGGCACAAGGCGTTTATACTCGCCAGTGTACGAGTGTGCGCTGTAGCACAATTTAATTTTCTAGGAAAGTCCAAGTCGATTCACTGGGAGATCAAAACAGAAATGAAATGCGGCGAAAGATTTTTATGCGCTGAATGAGTTTGTCAGACCAATTCAGCTAAATGATTTGTTTTTCAAGATTAAAAATAAGATGATGTTTGTGTATGGAAGCAATCTTGGGACAAAGCAATTTATGTGTCAGGCCACTGATTTACCAAAGAGATATCAAAATACTTAACATTAACTGATTTAAATTGAGGTTATGCAGTTAACTGTATCCCAAGATGATAATAGTTCTAAGTTAAGCACTCTCCATACATGGCATGAGAGAGTCTGGATTAAGTAACTATCATAAATTGAAATACAGATTAACATACATTTGAGATCCGATAAGTAACCACAACTCAAGGTCATGGTAGTTCTAGGTTAAGCACTCTCCATACATGGCATGAGAGAGTCTAAATTAAGAAACCACCATAAATTGGATTGCAGATTAATCATTCCAGCTTGAGTATGAAACCATTTCCAGTTTAAGTAACCTCCATACATGGCATGGAGACTCTAAGTTAGGCTTATGTTTCAACTCAACCCAAAGATTCAATACACACACATGTCTCAATTCAAATAAGCATTCTGTTAATTCAATCGGAGTTCAGCTCTCTTGGGCAAACAGTGGCACTGGACACATTCCTTGCCTTGGCCCAAGCTTAAACTTAGCCACACATCTCCAACTAAAAATTAAAGAGACAGGAAGTAAAATGCTAGAATGTAATACAGAAACGTAAATAAACAGTTAAAGAACATTACAGAATGTAAACAAGAATGAAAATAAATTGTAGAATGTAAGTAACTGAAAATGAAGAACACTGTATTGATGAAACAAAGTAAATGAACAGCACTATTGGAATGAAAGAAAAAAACAGAACGTAAACAATGCTCTCTTCCCCTTATTCTTGCAGAAATGGCGGATGGGGTCTCTTTTTCTTAAGTCGACAATGGATATATATATGTATATATTCTGCAAATGGCCCTGGTCAAAGAAGAAATTACATCGCGTGCCACCATGGTCATTTGCGCATGCTCTGACAAAAGATCGGCTGCTGAAACTGCTGTGCGCCTGCTGATTCCCCGAGCTGGGCTTTAATTTAACATTCAATTGTGGGCTTCAATTTGATAGTAGTGGGCTTCACGCTTCTGGACTTCAGTTTCGCTTTCAATGTGCGCATGCGTGGGTCCCAGTTTGGACTTCTTAATTTGATCTCCAAGTCAAATTGCAATTAGCCTTACTTCACGTCCACTGGTTCACGCTACATACAAAGAATATATGTTATTGATATATTATATATTATATATATGTATGTCACGCATGAATATAGAATATATATATGTATTATATTTATATATTACATATTATATATTATATATTATATTATATTATATTTATTTTATTATTACTTTTTTTTATATTATAGATATTATATATATTTTTATATTAATTTTTTAAACCTGCATATAACCACAAATTGAATATAAATATTCAATTAAAACCAATGTTAAGATTAAACTAGGGGTATAAATATAACAAATTTTTGGCATTTTTGAGCATTAATCAATAGATAGAAGTCCAAGGGTCTGAAAGGGTTCCAAAAAGATACATTTGCCTTGGAATAAGAGGGTATTTATAGACACTTGGTGGGGTCCATGAACTAGAGTCTTCAAACTCTTCGAGGAGATGCATCGGGTGAGGCCAGAGGGCCTAGAAGGTCTTCAAGGTGAAAGTGCTCTGATGAGTTTCCTCTTGGTGGGTCCGAAGACTCTTCAAAGCCATCGGGTGAACTGGGCCCAGAACCATCCCGGGGACTCTATGGGACATTTCCTGGGAGACTCTTTGAAGTCATCCGAGGATATGAAAAACACTTGGGAATTTTTCATGACTTTTAGAAATTCACCCAACATGGGGATAAATTGGGTGTTTTGACTATTTTTACATGTAATAAAAATATCATGAAAATTATAATGTAGTAAAGTTATTTGAAGAAAACAATTTTCTTAAACTTCAAACACAATGCAACAACAGATAGAATAAGCACAAATGCATATACAACACATAGAATTTTTCACATAAGATAATTTGAGAAAACATTAGACATTTTTAAATTTAAATATGAAAATATATGCATTTAAAAAGAATATAAGATACATTTTTGTAAAGATATAAATCAGTTTGAAACATATGAGCGTATGCAATGAGAAATAACTATGCAGTTAGAAAATCTCAAATAAGTTCTTTATTTGCAGTAAAACTAATGTTTGAAAAACTTTTTTATGATATTTATTCAAAGTTGAAACAGAAATGGTTTATTAAAACTGAATGTAAGATATACATATAGTTTTTGTATAAATATAAAGAATTATATTTAGAATGAGGAGACTATAGAACATTTATTAAAATGTGTAAGTACATAATTTTTAAGATGATTACAATCAAGAAAACATTTTTTTTTTTTTTAATAACAATTAGAAAAACAATGCACTAACCTGTGTTTGTGAATGAAAAACATATGCATAGCAGATAAAGAATAAATTTGTTAAAATGTAAACAATAAGAAGAAGAAGACAACAAGAACACAACAATTTAGAGCGGTTCGACAACATGCCTAGTCCACTACCTTAGCTTCTCACTAAGGATTTAGAAGACATCCACTAAGTATATTAGCTTTTAGGGCCCAACTATAACCCATACATAGTTTTTATAGGCTCAATTGAAACATCCATTTTTACGGGATAAGTATAAATCCTAACTTTTACAGGCTAAGCAGTAACCTCCAATTTTAACGGGCTAAGTAGGAACCCCCGCTTTTCACAAGTTAAGTAATAACCTTTACATTCGGCTTTTTCATTCTACGTTGAGCCACAACCACTACCTCTAAAAGAATAAGGCGTAATCTGTACAAGAATTTCACAAAGAATTGTGAAAGAATAACTCAAGAGAAAAAATAAGATATTATAATGATATCTAGTATTCTCTTTAACAATAAGAGAGTTACAAGAATGAATGAATGAAGCAATCAACTCTTTTAATCTAAATTTGGTTTATAAGGATATACATTGAATCTCACTAGATAAATGCTCAGAGTGAAAAAGATAAACTAAGAGAATCACTCACTCAAGCATTGCATAATGGCCTGAAAAGAATATGGTTTGTTGTGCTTACTAAAAGATTGAA
This sequence comes from Diospyros lotus, assembly GCF_014633365.1. Lineage (NCBI taxonomy): Eukaryota > Viridiplantae > Streptophyta > Magnoliopsida > Ericales > Ebenaceae > Diospyros > Diospyros lotus. Next base: position 24,223,294 of record NC_068351.1, read on the forward strand.
CAACAGTAACTCTGATCACTCACTTAACCAATCGATCATCAGCAGCTTTCTCGTTCAAGCTCTTGGCCTTTTATAGAAGCTTGAGACTTTGGTTTAGCATTGAAACCTACACACACTCACAGGTTCTTTGATTTGACCACTAATGGTCAAATCCATTAGAAATGAAAAAAAATATAGATAATCATTAAGCATACCATGCATATTCATATTTATCATTCTTATATAAGAGAACATAGTTAGACGCCAAAAAATAAAGAAAAAAAGCTCTAATGGTCAAAACTGTTCTCTGAGTAATGGCTATATTTTTGAAAATCCGCTGCTAGTTACTCGACTAACTCTAAGAGTTACTCAACTATTATATGAGCATACTCGATTGGACATTTCATGTAATCGATTATATAGAAGCCTCACTCAAGTATGATAAAATCATTACTCGATTAACTTGCAAGCCACAGAGACTTTACATTAAGCACTCGACTACTTCACTAAGCTCACTCAACTAACAAATGAATATACTCGAGTACAGATAATTGATATTCGATTAAACTTAAGCACAGAGACTTAGCCAGATTCTATCCAATCTTTACTTGATTAAAACATATAAACAATCGATTATAAAAATACATTAATCAATTGAGAGAAAGACAAACTCGATTAAGGAGATACTTGGAGTTTTGATAATAGAAAGATAATCAATTGAAAAACATCCTTACTCAATTGATTTTTTTAAATACAGAGAGCTTGCATAAAATACTCGAGTAAGAAACCTTAATAGTCTATTGAAAGAAATTTTGTTAAAATATATAATCAACTGATTTGAAAGACTCATAGAGCAATACTCGATTATAGCTTTATAGATATAGATTTTGCATAACACATACTCGAGTAGGTTTTTATGATACTCGACTATATTAAAAATATACTAAGCAATACTCAATTGATTGAAAAACTATTTTTAGATTGAAGGCAAGTGCAAAAGCTTTAAAAGATCATTTGAATACTTTGCCTTCAAAAGTTTCAAAAATACATATTTAGTTTAACATAAGGGTTTTTATATTTAATTGAACTTTCAAAATATTTTCTCAAATGTTTAACATTAGGCTCGATTAATATAAAACTATATTTTGCTATTTTGAAAAATATAAGAATATATAAGCCTAAAGTTCTCCAAGAAAAATATATTTATAAGCTTCATACTCCTTTATCAACCAAAACCTATACTTAGTTGTTTTGAAAGACATACATATATATATGAGCATGAAGTTCTCTAGTTTAAAATAATTTATAAAATGATTATGGAAATCATAAATGTTTTGGAAATCATCAATAAACCAAATTTACTTAAAATATATTTTCAAAGATTATTTTCTCCATAAATAAAAATACAAATTTCTCAACAAATTGTATTATCTTGTTCTCACCTTTGTGTTTTTATTTGAGAGATCATTGTAACTGAGAATGTCTACTCTCAAATCTTCTCTTTGTATATCATTATTATAATTCTTTACTTGTGAGCTAGAGGGCCTACTTGTATAAGTATGACATTGCATTTCCTAGCGATTGTGCTAGAGGGCTTACTTGGTAAAGTAGAAGGTTTTAGTGGATTTGAAAATCCTTAGTGGGAAGCTAAGGTAGTGGATTAGGCAGTTTGGGCTGAACCACTCTAAATTGATTGTGTGTTTTTCGCATTTATCCTTCACTTCATTTATATTCTTAATCATCATTCTCAATCACTAATGTTTTTTGTACTAAAACCTCATCATTTGTTTAAAATTCTTTAAGCTTAACCAAATCTTTTAAATCACCCAATTCACCCCCCTCTTGGGAGTGTGGTGCCATACTTTGTGCCAACCCAACAGGATCTTTCCATTTTGTCACTTACATTGACCTAGAACTCATGTGGTGTGCCATCAATAATCTCCATTTCAATCTTCCATCTTTTCTTTTTTTCTCGTATGTATGACTCTGTCATTACTAAAACATCTGGCAAGCTTCCATTTGGGATGCTTGTTACCCTTATCCTTCACAAAACCCATGGTCCAATCCTTGAAAGGTCCATCTCTCATTCCTCCTTTGATACATATTCTAGTCAAACTCTTAAGAGGATGAGAATCAAATTTGAAAATAGGGTCTAGAAAATACCTTCTAAGGAAGAGCAACCAAAACACACTAAAGAGTGTAATCCTCCATCTGACCCTCTTATTCAAAGTGATGAACTTTCCCAATTCATCACCTCCATCTACTCAACCAACTCCATCAACTTCTCAAGTTCCTCAAAGTCAAGCATTATCCTCTTAACAGCCTGTCCAACTTATAAGAGTACATATCAATGATTTCCTCACAAGGTTAATATCAAGGCTATTTAATAGGCAAGAAGCCCTAACAACAAGGATTGATAAGCTGGAAAAGGGGAAACAAGGGATGGAAGAGAACATTGCTAAAATCAAGGCAACAACGAAGTATTCAAGAAGAATAATATCAATTGCACAAAAGTCCTCAAGAACATCAATAGAGAAAGAAAGAGAGAAGGAAGACCCTTAACCAGAAGTAGGATAGATCCTTTAAAATGTAATTTTTATTCGATCAATGTAATGTTTCTTACACACTTAATTAAATGTTCTATTTTTCCTCAAATCTCCTTTCCTATGTCAATACTCAATTTACGCATAAGTGAACTCAAATATGTAAAATAAGGAAAGAAAATAATTTGCTAATGACTAATATGTCAGGAGGAGCATTGTCATGCAACCTCTTTGTCAATATTAGGAAGAGCCTCTTTTGTTAATGACAAAAGGGGGAAGAAAAAGATCAAAAATCAAAAAGAAATATTATATTCAAGGGGAGCCTCTCAATATGTTTAGGGAAAGTCTCTTATAGTTTTTCATCATCAAATAGGCTCATAAATCAAAAAGGGGGAGATTGTTAAGAAATCTAATGTTTTGCTTAAATGAGAAAATAAGTAAATTTGATTAAAGAATGATGACTAAAACAATTAAACATGATATGAAAAGTATTTGAGAAAGTCAAGTCTTTAATCGAGTAAATCTTTCAAATCAATTCAAGGTATGATCCTTATTAATCAAGTAATACACATTTGATAATCAAGTATTTCAATAATCAAAAAAGGCTTAAGTAGATTTTCCAAACTTTTGTTAATTGAGTGAAAGATTGTGTAATTAAGTAATGCTCAGTCAATTGTAAATGTAATCGATTACAAATGTAGGAATAATCAAGAAAAGATGAAGTATACTCGACCAAACAAGTGTTTGTACTCGAGTATGTAATGCAACTCTCTGTCTAGTTAAAAATAATTAAGTAATTGTGTTTGTAATCGAGTAATGATTAATTTATACTCGAGTAAATTGTTTTTGTAATCGATTATATATTCCTGAAAACTTTGTTGGATTCTGGAATTTTTCTGTAATCAAGTACTTGATTTTGTAATCTAGTGATGATCACTTTGTACTGGAGTACATTATTTGTGTAATCGAGTAAATATATGTCAAAAATAAGCCAAGTCTCTAGACCTTAAGATTAATTGAGTATAACACTTTGTATTCGAGTATAGATCTTCTTGTAATCGAGTGGATAGTACTTTGTAATAAGTATATAAATAATTTTTTTGTGACTCAAATTTAATCGAGTAAAAGTGTAGCATCCCAAAATTTGAGAGATAAATAATGATTATTAATTTTGGTGTTTGAGGTCATTATAGAATATTTGAGGAATTAAGGAAAAATTTTTATTTATGTTATTTTGAGAAAATAGGTAAATAAGGTAATTAATTATTTTATTTGGGAGAAGTTAATAATTATTTAACCCTACATTTGGGGTAAGTTTTGATTTATTGAAATTGAATAGTTGATACGTTATATGGAATATATTTTAAAAATGAATAATAATAAAATAAGGAAGTGGTGACAGTTTAGAATGGGGTGGCTGTGCGTAATTGTGTGCATATGTATACATGATACATTATAATGGTAACATATTAAATATTATATTAATAATAAAGAAGGAAAGGGAAATGGGAGCTGGATGAGTGTAGCCGTGCATAGGTATATTTATATATGAAATATATATGTTGAGTAATTATAAAGTTATATAAAGTTACATATGTAATATAGATACTATAATATATATTTTATGGAATGGAGAGAGAAGAAGCTGGACTTTTTCCAGTAGCACTTGGGCATCAAAGTGAAGCTGTTTCAGGCGCCAAATGGAAAGCCAATTGGCTTCTAGCTGGCGACCATGCGTCACCCATTGAAGGCTTGAAAAGCTTAAGCTTCATCTTTCCTTCAATTTCTAATATAAAAAGGTGTGCAGTCGGAGGAAACAGAAGGAAAATCGTGGAGAAGAAGTAGGCGCCAAGACAGCGTGAAGAAGTGAGAAAAATAGAGGGGAAATTCATAAAAATTGATTTTGCTCTGTGCAATTGAAGATCTGAAGGGAGAGATAGGTTAATCAGCTTGTATTAAACATTTTCTGTGGATTAAATCTTATTTTTAGGTTGTATTATGACTTATTTTAGTGTTATTAATATTTTGCAGTGCGTGGACATTTAGGGCAAAAAAATCTGCTAAATAAGGCAAGTTCCTAACCCTCTTCTCGTATTCTTTATTTCCCATGAAAGTCTTCGTAGTTTCTCGTATTTTATACCCACCCTCGCCGTGATTCGGTTCCACACCTTAATAACAATAATCAGCGTGGCAACCACCCTATGACTTATATTTTATTAATGAGGTTATTGTTAATGGAATGAGCTAAGCAATGATGTCGTGGTGTCTTTCATTTCGACCGTTAAGGAGCTTCGTATCGCTCTGCTTTCCTTGGGAATGATGTCGAACCCGTTGGGGCTAGGTTCTTAGAAAGTGGCTATGGTCAAGATTATGGGGTTATGTTAATAATTTGTTATGAATGTGGAGATGGTTTCTTGTGTATGAGAAGAGATGAGAATGTGAATGACATAATGGTGTCTATGTTATCATTAATAAATGGTGCGAAATGATAAGTATAAAGTGTAAAAGTTTAGTGTTGTCTATATGGGTGTCTAAGGGTATGGGGTACAAAGTCACTGACTGTCGACCATGGGTCATGGCAGTTGATGGATGGATGTATGAGCGCCAATCATCAGCTGTTACGATAAGCGCTAGATGGGTTAGAAGAGCTAGTACTACCATATTCTAGCCTTAGCTTGTGCATATCATGATGTGTGTGTTGCATAGAGACTAGGTTGCATTCACTGGTGGGACATGCTTTGTGTGTGATGGGATGTGTGAGCATTTGCATGACCCGGTTGGTCTAAGAGCCAATTTGGGTACTCCAGGTGAACATATGAATTTAGAGCATGCCGCATGTGTGTATTCCTATGTGGGCGTAGCATGGCTTGATGCTTGATTTATGGGGGCCTTGCCATCACATTTATGTTGTAGAAACCATTGCATTTCTTATGTGTTGCATTGTATGGTTCTATTGTTACTGTTATTCTGGGCAGGAGTATTGTGCCAGTCCGGGTGTCGGGAGTACCAACCCGGGGGAGCTTCGGCTCGGTTTAGAGATTAGTTCAGGGGAAGCCCGAGGGAAAGACCTTGGAGTGAGACCCACGGCAATAGTGAGACCGGGGATTAGAGTCCCATGGCAACAACAAGACCGGGGGTTAGAATCCCACAGCAACAGCAGGATAAGACAATATGATGACATGAGAGAGCATGTTTGGAATAATGATGATATGGTAGCCTATAAAAGGCTGCCAACAGGTTTGTATGCGGGACTTATGTGCCAATGTGTGGCGTATGTGGGCCCCAAGGACCCTTTATGTGTAGTTGATTTTATGTTATGCATTTAGAAGTAAGGCACGTATGGATCATGACATGGTGGGGTTGCATTGGCATGAATTGCATGGGATGTTGGGAAGAGTCCTATCCGTAACCAGCTGCCTTTCTTTCATAAGTTTGCTGAGTCTCGCGACTCATCTTTGTTTTCCATCATTCTAGGTAAGAGAGTATCCTGAGATCCCAGGTGCGTTCGACAAAGTTGGGTCCAGATCGTCGAGTCATGATAGCAAGTGCAGGGTTCTGTTGAGACTAGATCCTGGGTGTCATTGTGCCTATGTTAAAGTTAATGTTTTATATTTTTGAGATGTATGTGTATTATGTAAGCCCGAGTGGGCTGACGGTGTAAACGCTAATGCAAAAATGACTATGAGATGCTATGAGATTTAAAAGATATGGTTTAAATGAGGGCGGTGTCTAAGTTTTAGTTTGTGTTATTGTTCTATATCAATCAAGTAATGACCCTTTCACGGATCGTCTATGCTAGCGAAGGCTCCGGGAGGTGGGCCGTTACAAAAAGTATCTTTGTACTCAAGTAAATAGCAAAAGTAATCAATTACGAAACCTATATAGTCGAGTAAACATCAAACTTAGTCGAGTAAACACTAGTTTGTACTTAAGTAACACATTATAGATTTTGAAAAATATAGTCATTACATGTCATTAAATGAAATCTATCTTTAGTTTTTATTGTATTAAAAGTTCTTCAGACAACTTGGGGATATTTTATGAATTTCTAACTGATTGTTTAAAATTTGTAGAGACAAAAAGTGGCAGTTGTGACACAAAACAACATTTCATTTGTTTAAGGATAGGTCAGTAGCTGCATTCAACATTATAAGAGTATAAAAGGGAGATGAAGCATGATGAAAAAGAAGAACAACTAACTGAGCTCTAAACTTCCTACTCTTAAGAACTCACAAGCTTACACATACTTGAGCCATTCAAAGAGACTGTGCCAAATTGATTCTTTTTATCTCTTTGTATTATCAAGAGAAGACTTTGTTATATGTAATATCTTTCTCTTCTCTTGAAATATCTTTTTCACATCTCTTTGTGAAATCTATAAAGGTTAAGACTTACCCTATAAAAGGCATTGATTGTGATTAAACCAAAGTTAAAAGTCATTGTGTAAAGGTTAATAGTTGAGCCTACTCAAAAACTACCCGAGTAAGATTGGTTTAACTAAATCCTTGGTGAGAAGACTAGGTAGTGAACTAGGCATTAAACTGAACCACTATACATCTTATGTGTTGCATTTTTCAATTTCTTTTGATTTAAGTTCCTATTTTTTTTTAAGTGTGGAAAAGCTTAATTCACCCCCCTCTTAAACTAACATATTCTACAAAAACTTTAATGAATATCTTTTAATCGAGCAAAGTTCAAATCTAGAAGAATTAAACTAGTACTTGATATTTTACTCTTGAGTATTGAAAGAGTTTTGATAATGACACAAGTTTTTCGACATATGAAAATCAATCTTGAAATCAAAAGAAATAAAGTGTTTAAATTCAAAATCAATCTCAACAAAGTGTTAAGTTTTTTTAAGAGAACAGTCGACTAAGTGCTTTTGAACTGTCGACTAAGTGCTTCATCTGTTAACTATATGCCTTACATCTGTCTACTATGTTTTGATCTGTCAACTATCCTCATGGTTGTCAACAGAATAATTTGATTTGTTCACTATTAGTGTGTAATTTAGAAGGTGCTTTCTTCATATTTTTGATCTGTAGATTATGTAAGGGTGGTTGTCGACTATCAATAAAGTTGTTTGGTTTTATGGTCTAATCTGTCAACTATGTTTCTGGTTCTGTTGACTATGTCTAATTTTTGTTCATATAATTAGTCGACTAACCTCTTGAGTCTGTCGACAGTTTATTTCACAAAAAATTATAACGGCTAGTTTTTGGCGTTAATGCTAGCCCAACCACCCTAACAGTTCGATTTTTGGAAGTATCCACTAGCAACTATATATATGGTATTGAAGAGCATTGAAGGCAGTTCTTTAGATCATTGATTTCTCAACGACCGTGCATTAAATCTTTATATTGCGCTTAAATTTTGTGTTCTCTCATTTACTATTGTATTAAGGTTTTATACTTAATCTATTTCATTCATTTCAAGTCTCAAGATTATTTGTAGAGAGAACTTGTAACTAAGAGTATTCACTCTTAGATTCTCTTATTCATTTTCTTATATTTACCTAGCATAAGCTAGAGGGCCCATTTGAGTGGGAGGCTTGTAATCTTCCCAGTCACGGACTAGAGAACCTACTTGACTTAAGTAAGGGGGTTTTAGTGGATTAATTTCAAAATCCTTGGTGGGAAGCTAAGGTAGTGGATTAGGCTTGAAAAGTTGAACCACTATTAATCATTATCTCTTGTGGTTGTATTTGATTTATGTATTTTTCTTAAGCATTGCTCATTAATTATTATTTTTATATTCATCAAGCATCATTATCGATCAAGATTTTATTAGGTAAAATCAATTTTTTTTAAGTTATCCCAATTCACCCCTTCTTGGGTTTTGGTGCCATTACTATACATTTATATCAGTACTAAACTATCTCAATCGAGTAACACATAACTTGAACTTAATTAATCAAGTAAGTATATACTTTAGTTGAGTAACACTTGTATTACTTGACTAACATATGGTTTTAATCGAGTAAAACCTGATATTCAAGGACTTAATCAATTGTATGCTTGTTATACTAGAGTATTGTGCTAAAAAGCTTTAATCAAGTAATCAGAATGATAAATGACTAAGTGATACATTAGTAGATTAAGAATACTCATTAATTGAGTAAGAAATAGGGCTAAAACAAGAAGTCTTTGTCCTTGTACTCTTAATTAACTAAGTGAATATTTTACTCGAGTATTGATATACTTTAGTAGAGTAATCATACTCCTTAATCGAGTAATAATTCGAGCAAAAATATCAAGTCTCTGTACTTGAAAATTAATCGACTAAAAAGTTGAGCTTAATCGAGTAACATATATACTTAGTTGAGTGGCTAAGTATCATAGTCAAGTAAGTATTACTTAACAGAGTGTGAGTCTCTGTATCTGATTTATTAATCAACTAAGAAATAGTTTGTACTCTAGTAATAACATACTTTAATCAAGTAACAAAAATACTTAATTGAGTAACAATTTCAAATTCACAAATGGTTAAAATCTTAATCGACTAAGATAAACGTTTAATCGAGTATCATCATTCTTTAGTCTTGTAACATATGTATTAGTCACGTACTGACTAATACAACTAATGAGCTTAATCGAGTAATCTTATCAATCAGTCGAGTAACATCTGGCCTTAATCGACGAACTATTAAGAGCACTCGACTAACTATGCATCTTACTTGAGTAACAAGATGTTTTACTTAATTAATGTTGTGCTGAATTTCAAAAATATAGTCATTACAAACAACATTAAATGCACGCAGTTTTTATTTTCAAACAATATAACCATTACAAAATGATGTCTAATCATCTCCTTCACAGAATTGACAATGTTTAAGCTTCAAGGACACGTACTAACTATTGGATTGCAAAAATAGTATATTCTTTGTTAATTTACAAGTTTACATGTTTTATCCTTTTGAAAAAGCTATCAAGCGCATAGAAGAGCCAAAGCTATATATATATACTCAAGACATGCACGAGAATTAGTTATTGATTTTGAAAGAGAATTCTCTTAAAGAGAATGAGAAAGAAGATAAAGAAAAGGAAGAGCTAAGTTGAAAATCACCATCCTCTGTTCATCTGCTTTCAAGCTATCAAATTCAATAAAGAGTGAACTATTTTCCATTTCCTATCTTTATTCTCTCAGTTTGTATTTAAAAGTCCCTCTTGTTATTTCATTCATATTCTTTGAGTGTTTGTTTTCATTATGAGGCCTTTCTCAAGTCTTTTACAAGAAATTGCCGTAAGGGTTGTTGCCTTATCCCTTGAAAAGGCTTTTAAAGGATTCTGTTTAGCCTATAAAAACTAAGGTTCCAATTTAACTTGTAAAAACTCAAGTTTCAACTAATCCTATAAAAATTGAGGTTATAGCTCAACTTGCAAAAGCTAATTAAACAATTAGTTGACTGCTAAAATCCTTAGTGAGGAGCTAAGGTGGTGGACGTAGGCAATTGGGCTAAACCACTATAAAACTTTTGTGCTTCATTGTTTACTCTAAATTTTATTTCAGCACTTTCTGTTTTTCACTTTATACCTACAACATTATTTTACAAAAGGTATAAAGTGTCAAAGACAGTTTTTGTAAACATATTCATCAAACCTAAAAGTTTTTGAAACACCCAATTCACCCCTCTCTTAGGTGCACACACTCCTACATTACTTAACAAGTGGTATCAAAGCAGGTACTATGATTTTTGGCTTAACTTCTAGGAGTGATCCAATGCTATCCCATAAAATTTTAGTATTAATGGAAGCATATCCCATAGATATCACTCCTTATTTTAATGGCACCTTTTATGATCAATGGAAGAAAAGGATTTTTGCTTACATGTTATCCATTAATCCTAAAATAAGGAGAATTGCAAAAAATGGGTTTGGTTCAAAACAAAAATCTGAATAGGATGAGTTTAACAAAAACTACTTTGTTTTAAATATTAAAACCATGAAAATCTTACATCAAGCTTTGCATGAAAACATTTATGCAAGAATTTCTAAATGTTTAAATCCTATGGATATATTGAATACTCTTGATTCAATAATGATTTTTGCAAGAATGTTGACGAGAATATGTAGGTTGAAAATCATTCAAATCATCAAGAAATAGAGAAAATAGCAGACAACTCTTGTAAAAGAATAGGCTCCAATGTTTTCTTAAAGGAAGATGAAGAAAATGAGGTAACCTCTACTTCTACTTATGTTCTTAATATTGACAATGATCATAGCATAGTGCATTTGATAATAATATTGAAACTCGTGATGCACTTTCATATAAAACATTGTTGATGATTTCAATGAGTTGATTGCAAAATTTGAAAACATTTCTTTGGAAAATAATCATATTGTGGACTTAAAATGATATGGATTCCTAAGGTTAATAAACTGATTAATGATTATCCTATTAACCTCCAAGGACCCAAAGAAAAATGTGTACCAAAATGTCCTTCTAATGATTTATGTGTGCAGAATTTTAGAGGATAGATTGGGAATGAAGGAAAAAGTAGCCAAGATCAAGTGAAGAAAATTATCATTCAAAGGCAACCTAGAAGAGACAACCATTGGAGGAAGGTTAATCATGACAATCAAAGACACGATCCACAATGCCTTGCAAAGAATTTCTAGTGGAAACATACTCAAAAACAAGAAGGAAGTGGATACCTCCAAGGCTACGACAAGGGCTACATTGCATACCAACACTATGGTACGGTTGAGGTATACTCAACTACCTAATGTTATGGTATTCTATTTAATGACAATATAAGCATAGCATAAGCTAATTGGCTTTTATTCTCATTGTTCTTAAAAAGAATTATGCCATTAGCAATATGCAATATTTTCTTGATTTCTCATAGTGTTTTTAAGATGCTATTCTTGGATAAATCATATGAGAAATCAAATTTTGATCATAAAATATCTCATGCTAATTGGCAGCAATTTTATTATTGATAATTCTGAGCATTATGCCATTGGCAAAAATGTACCAATTTCTCAATAATGCTTTCAAAATGTGCAATTCTTTTGATGAATGAGAAATCATATTATTTCTATATAAATATTTCTTTTGCACTTGTTGTTGGTGTTAGTGCCTAAATGCTAGATTTACATTTCATCATATGTATGTAAACAACACTAATGATGTAATCTTGATTATAAATAAAAGGTCATATATTCATTCATACTCTCATCTTTTCTTTATGATTGAGTCCCTAGATTTTATGGTAGAGATCTTATTTTTAAGTGTTAAGAATATGTGACGAAGATCTTTAGTTTGGCATTTCTTAAAAGTATTTCTAGTCCTCAAATTTATCAAAAGGAAAATATGATTTATCAATCATGAACCGGCATATGAGCTACTACCATTGATTAACATGAGATGTTAATGATAATGGATGGTGAGTCACATGCCATATTGCATGAAATGGGGATAGTAGACAAGTGTGTAGGTGTTAGCTGAACATTTACTAAATGTGACACTAGTAACAAATCACATGGCCTTTAGGATTAATAATCTATTGTTGATTCTCAATTGTGTATCTAGTCCTTTGACTAGAAACGACAAAGTTATCTTATACACTAGTGTCAGAGATTTACCATTGAGTAAAACCATCCAGTGTGAGAGATGGGGATACTCTCTATGTGGTCTCTATGCAGTGGTGTATGGAGGCAGATTCTCGCTGATGTGATCCATTGTCCTCCATCAGATAGGGGTGAACATCCTGTGCGATCTTAGTGGGTTGTGGTTGGAAAACCCCTAGCCAGAGTAAGCTCGATTGGAAACTAGTTTTCAATGTCAGAAGGAGATCTGAGGTACTATCTCAATCACATCGTATTAGATCTAGCATAGTTACTGAGTCCAGTGAGTTTAATCAATCCATGACTCTCACTCAGTCTGGATGTTAGTCAATGGAAGGATTAAAGTGCATGAAAATGGAATAGCGTTAATAGGTTCATCTAAAGTATAGACTTCATTGCCATAAGATCATCCTGAGTCCTGGATAAAGAATACTCAAGATCTTTCAGGATGCTTTGGGTAGTTGGAGAAATCCTTTTAGTAGATCAGAAGTGTTCGACCAGCGTTAAGGAGTTAACGTATCCTGATTGCTACATGATTGTGAACCTAGAAAGTCACATGCACACTGAGTAATGTATCGGATTAGTGAACCTTTATTGTTATAGTGTTCCATATCATTAAGTGCTAATGAGTCGGTTGTTGTTAAGAGTTAACTAATTGGATCAACATGTTTGGGAGGCATTTAAGAGTTAACGGGGCATACCATTAAGAGTTAATAGGGGTCTTTGTTCTATTAAGAGTTAATGAAAGTGCTATTAAGAGTTAATAGTGGGGCCTAAGTGAAATATATTGGAAGTAACAGAAGCTAGCACAAACAGTCGACAGGTTGGCCCAAACAGTTGACAATCTTATTTGTGAGATAAAGGAAACAGACGACTATTGTGCTGGGCAGTCAACAGTTCATTTCATATAGTTGACAGTTTTGAGTATGGGATTAATCCTGCATGCTTTTGGTTTTTGTCGTTTCTTTCCATCAAAGCATTTAATGCTCTGATGCCATCCATCATTTCTACTATAGAGCATTTATTATGCTCAATAAATATGAGAGCGAAAGAGAGAGGAAGCTTAAATGAGAAGTAAAAATTTGGGAGAAGAAATTTGGGAAAGCACGAGAGAGCTTGAGAAGCACCCTCCAACTTTCATCTTATTCCTTGTTTTTCCTCCTTCCTTCCCCTGGTTCAATCTTCTTCTTCTTCTTGCTCCAAGAAGTCGACCAACTCCTTCTCTTCTTGCTCCCTTGTTGATCCTTGGTTGTGAGACAACCATTAGCGACCCAAAATGAACCTCAACAGCTTTCGTTCACCTTCAACAAGACAATCCTAGCATGTGTCTAATGAAAGGTTCTAAGAAAAAGGATAAAGTAGAGTCGGGTCTTCTCTTCTCTCCATCTTAGAAGGAAAACTCAGGCTGGGAATTTTCTTCTATATATCATACTCTCTTGACTTTCAAAGGTTCTTTAATTGAATTGGTTGAAATTTCTACTTGAGCGAAGCACTCATTAATGCATGTTGCGACTGGGAAAGATCATTTTTTTCACTCGTGGAAATGAAACGTCAGTCATGGTTCTCCACTTAACAAAAAATCTTGCTTCTAAAGGGGTAATCTTTCAACATGAATAAGGGTCCCATGCAAGGTAGATGAATATTAGGCATCATCTATGATGTTTAAATCGAGTAATTGGTTTTGATGATGAAAAACATCAATTAGCCTTTTGAATTCTTTATCAAACAAGTTATCATTCAATAAATAATGTTTTCATTCAACTAGCCAACACAATCAATTCAATCTTTATACATATAGTCTTGTAAAATTAAATGCAAAAGATTGTTTGAACTGTTGGTCAAATGGATTAAAATGAAGCAAACATTTTTTAAAAGAAGAAAGGTCATCTGTTAACTGGTTAAGAAGACATGTCGACTGTTTTTCAATTTTTGTCCAAGCTATCGATAGGTCAAAGTAGACTGTCGACTGTTCTGGTGTAAAGCCTATGGATGTTGACTAATTGCCCTAGGGCTGTCGACTGGCTGAATGCTTTCTTTTGAAACTGACCTTCATCTGTCGACAGATCATTCATATCTGTCAATCGATCTTTTGTTTTTTGGTCCATCTGTCGACCATTCCCCAATGAATTATTGACTGATAGAATGTCCATCCTTCTTGCTTCTAAATATTGCAATCCATCTGTTGACCGATGCTATTGTTGAGTTCTAACCTAGTCAAGAGGGAGGGGGGGTGAATTGACACCTTTTAAAAATTCTAATGCAAAACTTATGCATGTATATATTTGAGAAAACAAATTTAATACAAACCAAAATTGTAGTTGAGAGTACGGGAGCACTTAAATACTAGATGGATAATATGATATCCGCCAGCTGTGCTAGTATGTGCTTAGATCCAATATACTCTTCAAATTACAACTTGGTAAAAACATGTGATTTGAATGCACACAATAACAAGACTTTAAATAAAGAATAATCAGTTAAAGCAAAACAGAATATAATACCAAAAACAAACAAGTATAATCAAGCAAGAATAAGTAAAGAGTGAAGAGAAGAAGAACACAGCGATGTATAGTGGTTCGGCCCTTATGGCTTACATCCACTACCTAAGGATTTCCTTCCTTAGGATTTTTAACCAAATCCACTATATGAAACTTTTGATACAACCACCGAAGCCTTCACTTGGTTTCACCACCGCCAAACTATTTCTGGAGTCTCACACTCACTAGTTTGGATTTTGTACGCTCTTTACAAGATACAAGAATAGTAGAGATTGAGAAATAGGGTTCTAAAGCGTAGAGAACTCTCTTAGTTTTCTCTCAAGAAGATAGGGGAAAAGAAAGACTTAGAGAGAGTGAAAATCTTAGCCAATGATGTAGAAAATAATAGGGCTTCCAAAAGTTGTTCCAAAGCCTTCAAGAGATCCTTTTTTATAGTGTTAGAGTAGGCTTTCCTTAATCAATCTCAGCCCTCCATGTGTCAAGTCTTCAAGCCAATCTTTGCCCTTCGTTTTGAATTTTTTATTTACCTTCCATAATCAGCTAACTTGATTGATCTTCAAGACCTTTGACTTTTGTAGATCTCCAATCAGCCTTGAATGAGCAAATCAATTCCAATAATGCATGGCTGATTTCAAGGATTAAAAATATCATCCAAACCCTTCATAATTCTTGCAAAATCGAAATTAAATAACAAATGATCAATTCTGACTTCTAGTTGATCTTCAAACTCCTTTGATTGTGCAATTGGCCCCTTAGCTTCCATAACAAGCATAGCTAATTTGAAATTTGAATTTAAACCTCCAAATGGTGTAAAATCCAACCAAATAATGAAGCAAATTTGTCCAACAATGAATATATCAATTATAACTTCAAAAGCCCTTAATTGATCAAGTTTCCATACTAAAAAATGTTGACAAGTAGAGAATCAATTTGTGTAGCTGAATATATGCAAGATATCCTTTGAATATTCTCCCATAATGAAGATATCAATTAGCCATAATTAGTAGGATACTTGATTCCATGATTTGAGCCTCCATATCCTTTTAATGAGAGAGAATCAGCAATAAAGGAAAGTAATATCAATCAAGGTTTAATTTTCAAACCTTAATTTCCTCCATTAATGTTGAATAATAATGCTGAATCTTTAACTTCTCCATTTGAATGCAATTCAAAAAAAATCTTCCATATTTAACTGAGTAGAGGAGCTTTTAGGAACTTTTAAATTTACTCCATGATTCTCTTACCATATCTAGACCAACGAGATGATGTAGCCTTGATGAGTGTGCTCCATGTGATTGCCATGTTAACAATGTCATGTTGCCAAGTTACATATATGGCAACTCCATATAGTGGACTACTCCAATCTCCTCAAAAACTTCTATATAGATCTGTTGAACTTCCCAACAAGGATTCCATATATATATCTTCTAGACTTTCCATTCCAAGAAGAACTTTCCATACATAGCTCAAATACTCAAATTTCTAGAAATCTCTCTAAAAACTTGTTTCCATATATAATGAAATCTCTATATCAATATAAGAAGTTTCCATATATAACTTGTGTCAAGAAATCACTAGAGAATAGCTTTGTAAGCCTTATGAAGGCTTCATGCTTTGTTAGTACATAAAATATAAATGAACATTCACATTCACACATGCCAATCATCAATCATCAAAATCTACACTCAACAGCTATCACATCTATCGATCGATAGAATGCATACACAAGGACATGTCGACAGTTTCAAATGAATTGTCGATCGATATTTGAATTTTTACTAATCTGTCAACTGATGCCTTGCATCTATCGACCGTTTCTGTCATAGGAACATCCAACGGCTAGTTTGTCCACTACTCTCAAGTGCTTCCTCCACTTGCAACGATAAGATTCGTGGATGGGCTCTCAAGGCACTATAAATATAAGTCAAAGGGATAATTCAAACTACTCAAGTGATCAATCTACAAGCTCCCAAGTACTTACCCATTGTTGTCCTTTATTAGTGTACTCAATCTCTTCATTTCAAGGTTTTGTATTCATCTTGAAGAATTAGATTTCAAGCCTGGAATGTGTTTGTGGTTATATTGTAGCTAAGAGTGTATTGTAACACCCCGCCTCGCCAAGCGTGTCACTATAACGAAATTCTCGAGAATCTTTTTTTTTTTTCCAAGTTCATCACGCGTGGTGCATTAAGCACAATCGTCACATGCTCTAACACACCCAACACATACGATGGACGGCATCCACGGTGATTTCAAGAACAATCTTCACATGCAGATAAAATCCCGGAAACCCCAGTCTCACCCGTTTAACTAACAAGATCAATAATCTTAAACTAAACGAATCATAGAACAACGCAACAGATATAATAACATCAAAATGCTATGGCCTTCCACGAGATTCTTACATAGTATTTTCATAACAAAATACATTGTACAAAGCTACCAAATGATAACAACATTATCATACAGTTGTTCATGCATATATCAAAGTAAATACTATCGCCTCAAAATGCTACAACCGCTATCATCCAAAACACCATTAGCCCTCAACTAGCCACGTTGTCGCCTTCGCAGTAGTCCCTAGCTAGAACATTAAATGTTCCAGGGACATAACCCAGATTAGATGATAAAACATCTAAGTAATGGCATAATACAGTTTACTGAATGCATGAAACACACACGAGCATGGCATATACAGACAACGACAACATGCAACACCTCTAATTTGAGAAATCTCCTTGACATACTCAACCTCCCATGGAAAATCCATTCCACACACATTTGAGGTTAACCTTGCCGCAACATACTTAATCCCCGAGTGCCCTACCGTGTCACCCGATCACTAGGATTAACCTTGCCCCATTCTCAAGAAGACCCAATCCCATCCCCCATGGACATAACAACGACACGAAAATCAATACCCCGATGATATGAAAAATCACACGCCATGCACCGACTCTTTTATGAGTAAAAACAGTTGATTCAATATACCACATGTTCAATACGCATATGATGCCACAAGTACATAAGTAAAACGCCTACATGATATAACCCAAATTCCAGAGGGTATAACCGCTCACTGGAACTAGTTCAATCACATGCAACCTAAGCTCGGGAGGGTAAAACCGCTCACCTGAACCCACTTCACACACACCAACATACTTTCAAGACAAGGGTAAGACTGGAATCAAACCATTCACCTTCGAAAGTATTCGAAATGCCTCGATCCTCGTGTACTACCTCAATTTGCGTGCTAAATCACAAACACCTAAACTTATACACAACCTCGAGCCACGACACTCCCTAAACACCATATTTAATTAAAGAGCATCAAAATCCATTTTTCCTCAATTTTCCATAATTTTCTCTATTTTTCTCCCACTTTTTACCTCGATAATTCAAAAATAATTATTTTCTCAAAATTTTTCCCAAATGTTTCAACATGATAATTCCTAAAATAATTTAAGAAAAATACTGAGAGAAAGTACCAAGATTGCCCCTGTGTCACGCGCTACCTTCTTCCTCGATTTCCAATCGCCGACGACGGCTCCAATGGCCGATCTGAGGGTACCACCTTGAAGCCCTCAACTAGTGGATCCTCATGGCACCAGTTTTGGGCCGAAAAGACACCGAAAAAGCCTCCAAAAGGCGAGTTGCAGGTCACCTTGCATTCTTTGGTGAGGCTCGAAACCGCTTCCAATGAACACCAATCGCTCAGAAATGCTCCATAAAAACAAAGCCCACACACCAAGGAGTAAAATCCCTCTATTGGTTTCCCTCAATTCGTCCTCAAACTTGACCAATTTTGATGAAAAAACCTTAAAGTTTTCAGCCCCCTTTTATAGCCAAAAACTGACCAAATCTCAGCCAATCATGGTCAATCCTTAGTCCCCAAGCTTCCTAGCACTGTATACCACCTCCCCCAAGCCTCCCTCGGTCGTCCCATCACCGAAAATGGTGGCCACTTGCGGTGGATTGCGGCAGACGATTTCTTCCTTGCATTCACACTGCGAGGTTTTCATTTACTACACTTTGACCCCTAACTAATTTCCAAGATTAATTTTCCCCTTTCCTGGAGGCCGATCTTTCCAACAATACCACTAAGACCCATAAGTTTAGTACTCTTCATTTCATCCTTGAATTTCTGGAAAAACTATCGTTTTGACCTCTCCCCCTTTCCTGGAGGCCCCTAATCTTTCCAACAATACCACTAAGACCCATAAGTTTAGTACTCTTCATTTCATCCTTGAATTTCTGGAAAAACTATCGTTTTGACCTCTCTCGAGCAAATTTGGAAAATTGCACTTAGGATCGGTTGATCGTTTCGACCCTAATTCCCTTCGATTCAACCCGAAGTCGCGTAAGGGTTGTTCCATATGTAAAATCTAGGTTCTCAAAACACTTCATTGACTCTTCGAATGTTCCCTACGTCAATTCAGTTTTCTTAGCCCGACTGACAACTATACCGAAAACTGTTCCCGATCCCACTTCTTTTGATGCCTAAAATCATAACTCGTTTTACTCATCAATACCATTACATTTTCCTTAATCATCTAGGGTCCATGGTACTCCCTTCGACTGATTCGATCACTTAAGACTGCGATAGTGATCCCTAAAGTCTCATTCTTTCGATAATTCCATTTATACCCTTCATAAAATGTCATTTATAACCTCAAGAATTTCCTGGGTATTACATGTATACTCTTAGATATCTTTATTTTATATTTCCAATTGTGTTCCTAGCTCACATAGCTAAATGACCTACTTGTATTTAAGCAGGAGGTTGTATTTTACCTAACTTTCCTAAAGGGCTTGCTTGGCAAGAGGAGTGTAATTTCCTAACTCGGTGCTAGAAGGCCTATCCAGTATGATAGATGGGTTATAGTGATTTATTTGAAAATCCTTAGAGAAGAGCTAAGGTCATAAATTAGGCTTGATTTAAGCCGAATCACTATACATAGCTTATGTCACTCTATTGCTCTTACTCTGTATTTCACAAACTGTGCTTTTCATTTCTTCAATCATTTTTATCTTGCATCAAATTTTCATCTTTCTTCTTAAAGAAAATTCAAATTTTAAATAAATTTTTAAATAACCCAATTCGCCCCATCTTGGGTATTGGTGCATAGCTATACGATTCTATCAATCTCATGTAGCAAGGAGGTTATCCCTTGCATCTTTCGTGCATTCTCTTCATTGCTTCGTTGAAGTTCATCATTTCTTCTTTTTAGTTCCTCGTAGTTTTATTTGAGTTGTTCATAATCGGTCAGCAAGACTATGGGTGGCACCACCCCCGAAGGTCCAGGGTGGCCTAAAGTAGCCACCGGGTTTTTCCAGGGATCGAAGATTTCCCAAGGAAATTATGCTCATAGATTATCGACATCATAGATGGAATGGGGCATCCATGATTTGTGACATGCCCCCTAAGCTCTGCAAGGTGCACTTCACCTTGCTCAAATGGCCCTCTGCCCCCTGTTCTAGTAATCAGGTCCTCCCTAAAATGAGGAACATCTTCTGAATGGACTTCTGAATTTATGTTGGCATCTGAAGGCTGGGGTGTTGGGGGGTGGACCTACCCAGGGTCACCAGTGGCACTAGTTCGGGCTCGATTACTTCTTTGTGTTTGATTAGATGGGATGCTTAGATCTGTCGATCTTGTTGTTCTTACCATTTTGTATTGATTTTCAGTCACCGTTTCTCATAAACAGCGCCAAATTGTTGTTACCAAAGAACAACAATCAAGATTTGTAACAAGGGAATGATCTCTGGATTGACAATGCTTGTTAAGAATGTGGGATGAGTCTCCTAAGAGAAATGGTCTCCCAAAAGAAATGAGTCTCCGAAAAGAATGTCTCTCTAGAATGGGTGTGTCTAAGATGTGAGGCTTTTGGGAAGAGATAGTTTTCTTTTGGGAAGGATGTAGATGGCTTTCAGGAATTATAAAGCTCTTCCGGGAAGGTGTGTTGGTGGCTTTTAGAGAAATTTGGTGAGTCTTTAGGGAAGGATTAATTTGGCTTCCAAAACGGATACGACCCTCTCGGGAAGGAATAGTACTTTTTTGTCTTTCTTTGTATCACTGTTAGCACTAACAAAAGGGATTAGAAGGCTCATGGGGGATGCTTACCCACAAAGACCTGTCAATGCTTAAGTCAATACTTGAAGGAAATGATTAATTACTCGAAAGAAAATAGTAAGAATACTTTCAATCTTTTTAATTTATCGAATGTCACAAAATGACCCCCTTGTTGAGTTTTGTAGTTTGGTATTTATAGAGCACATATCCTGGATCTCAAAAGGCACATGGCTTACATCATAAGGGATTAGATTTACTAATCTGGGGAGAAACTCCTTCCAGAAAGGATTCTACATATTTTGGAGAGAGACTTTCTTCGAAAAGAATTCTATTCAGTCCAAAAAGAAGATCTCTTTGGAAAGGATTCTACGCAATCCAGAGATAATTCTACGTAGTCCGGAGAGAAGCTCTATCTAGAAAGGATTATGGTCGATCACCAAAAAGTGCCTCTCTCCTGAAATAACCTTCCTCCAGAGAGAACCTTACCCCGGAAAGAAAGAAAATAAAAACTTTTGAATTCCCCTTTCTAAGTGGTACAACACTTCTCTTTCGGCTCCTTAGAGGAAGAAAGGCAGCTGATAAGTCTGATAAAAGGGATGGTAAGAGCTAAGGTGGTACATAGGTCCAGTGACGGTACTTGAGATAGTCGTTATCTACCTGTTTGGTCCCATCACTTGCTAGTTGGCCTCTTTTTCTAGTTCCCTCTTTAGGGTGCTCTTCCAATTCACAAGTCCACAAAATGTCTAGCTACACCACATATCTATTAGCACGGGTGAACAAATCAGCCAAAGTAATTGGTTACTTAATAGCGAGAAATTCCTTAAGTGGTATGAGGGTAGTTCCTTGCAAGAAGGTTGAGACGACTACTCCAACGGGCAAGTCCTGTACCTCCAACATAGCATTTTGAAAGCGGTCGATGTATTGCCTCAAGGATTCCTTGGGATCCTATCAAACACTAACGATGTAACGGCCGGGGTCCATATAGCAACGTATTGTCTGGTTCAGGTCGTAACCAATCCCTGGTTTTATCGCTCTGGGATTTAATCCCAAAACGCGTGTCACTATGTAGAACACCCTCCGCACTTATATGCCCAATTCCCCCCCTTTGCATGGCCGATGTGGAATTCACCTAAGGTGCTTGCACGTACCCCCCCTAGGGACTCAGCGTCCTCGCTGAGGTTTGCCCCACCACCGCACTCAGAGGCTCGGGGGTCGGCTCTGATACCATCTGTAACATCCCACATCGAGCGATAGGAAGGATCGGAACAACTTACCCTGATGGGTCTACGCGAACTTCCAAGGGGGTCACCCATCCTTGAGCTTCCCCAGCTCAAGCACGCTTAACCCCGGAGTTCTTTGCCTACATTCATCCCAAAAGGTATCCAGCTGGTGTTGTTTCCTTCTTTACTTATCCTCGATATATACTACCCCTTTCTGGACTCTCGGGGTATTACAAACAAGGTAGGTGGGAGCCTTTTTTCCCAAGGCATGAGCTACAAATGTCATGAAAAATTATGCTAGTATTTGCTCCTAGGAGATAATATAGCCATAGAGCAACTCGCTAAACCAAGCATGAGTGTACTCGGTCAGCAATTGTGGGAACACCAAACACATAGTAGCGTCACCCCACTTGTAAAGATAGGCCAAGGATTCAAAGCACTCTATGTGGAGGATGGGATCCCCTCTCCCACTATATTTAGGTTAAGTGCGGTAGCTTAAACTTAGGAGAAAGCGCATGGCTAATCACGTCCTTGGAAAATGACACACATTGTGGCTGCAAATCATTAGAAATTACCCCCGTGACTTTCTTTTCGAAAACTTCTTCAATCAATTTCTTAATTTTCACTCCCCAAGAAATTGGAAGGGACCGTGGTCATATATTCTAATTAGGATTATGTGTTTCTTTAGCGGAGGTTGTACTTGCTAGGATTTCTTTCCCATGGGACCATTTCTTGTGTTTTTATGTTGCTCTGTGTATTGGGCCTCGATGACAGGGTTTTCCTTCTTCGACTTTGACTGAGTTGATGGTTAGAGGGGCGTCAAAGCGCTGATGCATGCACCACCTGAGGGGGCTTGGGCCTTCGGAATAAGCAAGAGAATACGCAATATACTAGATAAATGCTGTAAATTTTTAGTTTTTTCATCATCGCTCTTCCTCAAATATTCATATCTCTATTCCAGCTTGTGGAATTGTGAGAAAGAGAGACAATAGAGGATTTTTTTGGTTCTAGAAGGACCAGGTATGTCAACCTGAGTTTGGCCACCTTCAGTATTCCTTAGACGAGAGAGTTTTGAAGCTGGTTGCCTGACGACTGGGAGTGCGAAGAGGATAAGAGATGTCTGCTTTACAAACCAATCTTGCATTACGGTAGGGAGTTGGTCATCATCCACCCAACTTTCTTGTCCTCTCTTGGGCATGACTAACTCTAGAGAGGGGTTTGGAAGGTGCTCCCTTGTAGTGGTTTCACTCTGGGAACCTCTAGTTCACAAAGACCTTGACCCTTTAGTTATGAAGAATGACCTTTTGCTCAATTCCCAAAAAAAGCGCCAAATTATTGTTTACAAACTACAACAATTAAATTTATTTGTCAGGAAACAGCCAAACCAAAGTCCTTATCCAAAACTAAGGGTCCAAGATGCCGTTGGTGTGGTAAATCGGGCTAGAGCTGGGGTCTTAAAGGTTGAATTTGGATGAACTCCGATGAGGGGTCTGTTGGTCCCGTAAGGTATGGCTACTCAAGAGGTGGGTGAATTGAGTGATCAAAGTTTTTCTCCCCTTTTTAATAAATATTCTTGATTAATTATTTTATTTAAAAATATATATTTGATAAATATAATAAATTATGCTTGAGATTAATAATTAATGCAAGCCACAAGATATAATAAGAATAAATAAAATTAAACACAAGACAATTTATTGTGGTTCGATTTCTTCACACAAACTTAGTCCACTTTCCCAAGGTCTAACCACCCTTGGGGTTCCACTAAATCAATTTCACCAAGATTTCCACACTAACTCATCTTGAAAACTAGATACACACTTAGACTACAATGGGTTCTAGGCAACCACTACACCAAGGTTTCCACCCTATCTTACCTTGAAAACTAGATTTACCTAGATTTTAACAGTTCTAGAAAACCTATACAATCCTCTATGATAATTTAAATGTTTACAACTAATTTGTTTATACTTGGACACAAATAAGCAATTAAGAACAAATTATACAAGGCAAATGAAATATAAATAAAGTAAATAAATTTGTAACCTCAAATGGAGAAGTTTAGATTTATCATAGAAGACTTGAAGAACGTTTCTCCTTTTGCCTTATGACTTTTCAGTGGATGTGCAATAATGCTTCGAGAGCCTCAGATTGCTTAGATGTTTTGTTTGAGAGTGTTTAAGAG
The DNA here is from genome assembly GCF_014633365.1 of Diospyros lotus. NCBI lineage: Eukaryota > Viridiplantae > Streptophyta > Magnoliopsida > Ericales > Ebenaceae > Diospyros > Diospyros lotus. The sequence continues at coordinate 24,247,361 of NC_068351.1, forward strand.
CTTTCGGGTGTTTTGGATATGCAATGGAAGCACTTGGATGTCTCAAAAATGAGTTTAGGGTATTCATAATGGTCTAATTACTGTTCACAACGGTCATATCACTGTTCATTGTTCACTGTTCATGGTTCACTATTCACTATAGTATTTTGAATATTTATATTTTATATAAGATTTTTTATGCATATTAAAATTACTTAAAAATAATTTTGTAATTTTAATGGAAAATAATAGTTTTGGTAATACATATACTATGCTTAAATATTTTATAAATTAATCAAAAATAATTAGATACAAAATATCATTTTTGTTAATCATCAAAACTTAATTGAAAATTAAATAGAGTAAGTTAGTTCAACTGAGTCTTTAGGGCTAGGCGCTTGGAAAGGCCTTTGGGGTGTTGAAGAAGAAGAATGGGACCCCAATGGGCCTTCGAGAAGTAAGGCTTCTAAGTCTTCGAGGAACAAGGCTGAGACTTAGCTTATGAGCACAAGAGACGTTAGGAAGGCACGTGGAAAACTCCCCCATGCGGGCCCTCCGATACCTAAGTCAGACAATAATCTAGGAGAAATGCCTAGAATATGTAGATGAATGTCCAATGTATATGTAGCATGTAAATGTTCTTTATCCCAAATGGAGGAATGCTTAGGTTCCTAGATGGGTTGTAGAGAGAGAGTATTGGCTAAATGGCTCGCGAGGGTCAGGAAAAATATCCCTTTGCCTTCAAGGAGGCACATATTTATAAGCAAATGAGTGGAACCCATAATTGAGATGGAAGGCTCTTCTAGAGAATGCTTCTAAAGATACTAGAGGGCCTGGAGACGTCATCAAGGTAAGGCCGCGATGGTTATCTCCGAGTAGTCCTGAAAAGGGCTTCAAGGCTACCAGATGACTTGGGTTTGGGAGACTCGAAAGGTATCCTCAAACAAGCAAAATGAAGGCCAAATCATTCTCGAGGGACTCGAGAGGCTATCATCCTGAAGACTCTCCGTGGAAGGACTTATCAGGAAATTGCTTAAGACTTAGGAAAATTTTAGGGCACCCCCACAACAAAAGTAATATATAAAAATTCTAAAGATGAGATCTTTATAGGAAAAAGAAATGGTAATGTGTATGTAATCAACATAGGAGAAACACAAATCAATTCATGCCTAGTAGCTGTAAATAAAGATGAAAATATTTTATGGCATAAAAGATTAAGTCATGCTAGTATGCATCTCATATCTAAATGAAAAAGGACTTAGTAAAAGGATTACCTAAGATAAACATAGATAAAGGGAATTTTTGTGATGCATGCATGAAAGGAAAACAGTCTAGAGTTTCATTTAATCTAGAAACATAGTATCAACCATTAGGCCACTTGAACTATTGCATATGGATTTGTGGGCCTATGAGAACTCATAGCTTAGGAGGTAAATCATATATATTTGTGGTTGTTGATGATTATTCTTGTAACGGCCAGCCTCCCGAAGCCCCTATTGCGCATAGAGGATCTGTGAGAGGCATTATTTGAATGATATCGAACAAAAACACAAACTAAAACTCACACACAACTCTTTTAGAAATCATAGCTTTTTACATCCCATAACATTTCATAACCTTCTTTACATAATCATTCACAACTTGAGCCCACCTAGGCTTACAAGACATACATCCATCTCAAAAACATAAAACATTAACCTTAACACGAACACCATGACACCCAGGATCTAGTTTCGGGAGAACTCTGCATTTGCTATCCTCTGGACCCAAACCCTGCTGAACGAATCTAGCAATTCAGACAAATCCTTGACCTGAAATGATGGAAAGCAAATGTGAGTCACAAGACTCAACAAACTCTAGAAAGGAAGGTTGTAGGTTAAATACAGAACTCTTCCCATAACACCTTATGCAATTCATGTCAATGCAACGTCATATCATGCCATGTCAAATGCCTGCTTTATTTCTAGATGCATAAACATATAGTAAACTTCACATAAACGGTCCTTAGGGCCCACATAAAACACACACTGGCACCTAAGTCCAATATACAAACCTGTTAGTAGCCCACTATAGGCTACCATAACATCAATCATAACCCGCTATCACCCTCTCATTCAACCATTAGCTCTTCCGGTCATACCATGCCTTTTCCTATCACTCATCATAACATCACATCATATCATGCCCTCTTTCCAGTTACTCATCATAACACAACATCATAACCTGTTGCGGTTGTGGGTCACTTCCACAGCATACGTTCCGTGGTGGGCCACACCAACCCATGGTCCACTGCCACGGCATACGATCTGTGGTGGGCACCATCCATCACCTATACTCATCATTTAAAATCACACATTTTCACCATGCAATGCAACAAATAGGAAATGCAATGGCTTTTGTAGCATAAACGTGATGACAAGGCTCCCATAAACAAAGCATTAGGTCATGCTACGCCCACATAGGAATACACACATGCGATATGCTCTAAATGCACCGGCTCACCTAGAGTACCCAAGTTGGCTCTTAGACCAACCGGGTCATGCAAATGCTCACACATCCCATCACACACAAAGCATGTCCCCCAAATGAATGTAACCTAGTCCCTATGTAGCACACACATCATGATATGCACAAACCAAGGCAAAAATCTGGTTGTACCAGCTATTCTGGCCCGTCTAGCGCTTATAGCAACAGCCGATGATTGGCACCCATACATCCAACCATCAACTGCCACAACCCATGGTCGACAGTCTGTGGCTTTGTACCCCATACCCTTAAGACACACACGATCAACATTTAATTCATAACTTTTAGACTTAACTTTACATAACATTTCTCTGTAACTCTTCACATACACAACCACATAAACATAATAATACCGTTCTCATTCTCATCTCTTATCATGTTAATGAACCATTCACTTTTCTCATTAAACCCTTTAACATGATCCCATTATCCATACCGACCCTTCTAAGAACCTAGCCCATCAGGTTCGGCATCATTCCCAAGGAACGCGGAGCGGTACGAAGCCCCGTGACAGTTTAACATGATCCCATAATCCATACCGACTCTTCTAAGAACCTAGCCCATCAGGTTCGGCACCATTCCCAAGGAATGCGGAACGATACGAAGCCTCATGATAGAGGAAGTGAACGACACCAAAACATCATTTGCTTAACTTATTTAATCACCAATAGATCCATTATTAACATATAAGTTGTGGAATGGTTGCCACACAAAAATTAAGAACATGAGGGGAGGGTTAGGAACTTGGCTGAGAACGGCTTTTTCTTGCCTCTTTTGTGCTCCCGCTGTGAAATAAAACGTTCTACAGGAAATAACAAGATTGTGGCTCAAATTAATTAAATCCAACTGCGTAAAATTTATAATTTCAACGTATAATGCTTCCACTAATTTTTAACCACGCACCTGGTCACTTTCCACGCTAGAATAATCTCAAAACCCCTTTATTTTTTCTATATTTTTCTTCTTCTTTTTCTTTTATTTTCTTTTTCTTTCTTTTCTTTCCCTCCTCCTCATTCTTCTTCTTCTTCTTCTTCTTCTTCTTCTTCTTCTTCTTATTCTTCTTATTCTTCTTCTTCTTCTTCTTCTTCTTCCCTGCGCACGCACCAGCAGCCACCTGCCGCTACCTGGCTCCACTGGTCACCGTTTCTGGCCACACCGCCATCGTCAGTCCACACCACCGGCCCTGTAACTGCTGCAAGCCACCACCGCACCTCCAGTCGCTGCCAGCACGCACACATAGCACGGTCATCCACCATAGCCGCTGTTTCAGCCTCTCCCGATCATCAACGCCCGCTAGCTTATCAGCGCGACCCCCACCGGCCGCCTCTGCGTGTGCCACCGCTCCGCCACTGGTCTGCTGCCCTGTTGTTGCTCAGCTTCAAAAATCACCCATGGAAGCCTCAAACACTGTCGCCGCTTCCAGCCACCTACGATTGCCCGCCATCAGCCCTCTCCTGATCTCCTTCTCTCCCTCCCTCCATCTCTTGGCTGAGCTCTCTCCCTCTCCCAATCTCTTGGCTCCCTGCTCTCTCACGACCTCTCCTTCTCTATCTCCTCTGTTTTAATTTGAAAGAAAAAGCCATTGTACAATACTTAGCCTCCAAGCACACGCGCACAGCCACACATATATAAATATATTAATTAATTTATTATTATTTCAATTATTGTTATTATCTCTATTATTATTTTTACCATTGTTATGATTTCTATTATTATTGGTATTATTTTTACTATTATTTAGTTACCTTAAATCCTTAAATACTCAATACGGATCTCAAATATCGAAATTTAATAATCATTATCGTCTCCAAAATTTCGGGATGTTACAATTCTCATTTTACTTGGACTGCATTCATAAGAAACAAAGATGATACGTTTGAGGAATTTATAAAATTGTGTAAAAAAATCCAACCAAAATTAGACAGAATACAACTTACCTTTTCCATCAAGGTTTTGTTCATTTGCTCGGCTACACCATTTTACTGTGGCATACATAGAACTAATAAATGCCTTGGAATTCCTTCTTTCTTACAAAAATTATTAAATTCATTTGAACAAAATTCTAAATCATTATCTGTGTGGAGACGCCTAATCTGCTTTTCAATTTGTTTTTCAATCAATCATAATCTTCCATTGTTTAAAGGTAGCAAAGACATCATTCTTCTATTTCAAAAAGAATACCCAAACTTTTTTAGAAAAGTCATTAATGAAAGTTAACATATATTTGACACCACCTTTAGAGGGTACTCTGGTAGGACCCCAAAGATTAAAATGGACGTAGTCTAATGTCCCTTTTGTATTGTGAATACCTTTATTGAATTTGGCTGGTTTTTACTTACCAAAGATGCAATACTCATAAAACTCTAGTTTTCCAATACTTTGTCCTTCTAGAAGTCCTCTTTTGCTTAATTTAGCAATACCCATTTAACTCATATATCCAAGATGCATATGCCACAAGTGAGTAATATCAGTATCTGATAAAGAAGAAATAGTAACATTAGCATCACCTGTAATAGTAAAACCTTGCAAAACATATAATCTTCCATATTATTTTTTACTTTTCATCACAACAAGAACACCTTTACTATCCTTAATGACTCCACCTGCACTAATGAACTTGTACCCATTCAAATCAAGAGTACTCAATGAAATAAGATTTCTCTTAAAGTCGAAAACATGTCTAACATCAGTTAAAGTTCTAATAATACCATCAAACATCTTAATTTTAATTGTTTCAATGCTAGCAATTTTACAAAAATAATTATTTTCCATCAACACATCACCAATACTCAAAGTTTTATATGTTGAAAACCAATCCCTATTAGGAGACATATAAAATGTGCATATTGTTTCAAGGATCCAATCTTCACAAGGTTTGGTAATTTCATTGGAAACCACCTTAAGTTCCCCATCATTACCATTATTTTCAACAACATTAGTTTTTCCTAAAGTATCTGCTTGTTTTCCTTTCTAGTCAAATTCTTGTTTCTTAAGTTTGTTTTGTAGTTTAAAACACTCATTTTTTATGTGTCCTTTCTTCTTACAACAGTTAAATGTTTTGTCTTTGTTTCTAGAATTGGATCTACCTTTTCCTTTACTATCAGAATTTCTATCATGTGTTCTCCCACTAATCAAAAGACCCCCTCCCTAATTTTCTAAATTTCCTAATAATTGCTTATTAAATTTCTCTTTTGAGAACAAAGCATCATAAACTTCATCTAAGGTGAGAATGTCACGACTATAGAGTATGATGTCTCTAAAACTTGAATATAAGGCCGGTAGAGAATATAACAAAATTAAACCCCAATCTTCATCGTCATATTTGACCTCCATACTTTCCAATCAAAAATAATTTCCTTAAAAACTGTAAAATGACTTTGAATAGACATACCTTCTACCATTTGATGAGAATATAACCTCTGGTTTAGATGCAACTTACTGGTTAAGCTTTTATTCATACATATTTGTTCTAGTTGTAACCATAGAGCAGTAGCAATTTTTTCTTTCAAAACATCTTGTAAAATTTAATTCAATAAATATATATGTATCTAAGATAAGACTTTACAATCTTTACGTTATTTTTCTCTAGTACTCCATGATTATGGCATTTTATCAAACCCTAAAAGTGCATCATCTAAATCCATCTGTGCCAAAATTACATGCATCTTAACCTGCCATGGTGAGATTATAATATTTCGGTCCAATAATGAAATATCATACTTGTAGTCATTGCGAAGATCAAATAAACCCAAATAGTGTCAAAAATCTAATAAACCAAAGGCTCAATAGAAAATGGACTAAGATAGCGAATCTAGGCATCAAATATGGGTGAGACAGATTTTTTCTATTAAATCTTGGCTGACCAAATCTAGCAGGTCTAATCTTGGTCTTGAAAGATCAAATCTAGGGGAATTTGATCTAGATCTAAGTAGAGGCAAAACTTTAAGCAAAGTTGCAATGGTGGAAGGTTGTAGTCTCGTCGTCGATAGCAAAGAGCATAAGCTACTAGAGGTCGTGGAAAATCTCATTGTAGGTGGGAAAGTTGAAAGGCATAAAGGTCGATGGTCTGTCGATGGCTATGGCAAAGCAAAAAGGGGTGGCTGACAATCGGACAGTCATGTTCAAAGAAGATGATGGAAAAATGACAATCAGTTGGAGAAGACGATGGCAAATCAATGATTGGTCGATGAAGATGAAACAACGGCAATGATGGTTGAATGCAAAAGTCAACGATAGGGGAAAATGCAATAAACGACCACAATGTAGTCGACAATAGGCAGTGATGGAGCTTAAGAAGCTAACAAAAGTTAGAGGCGACGGAGCGGAAGTGGAGGCAACAGTGGTTGATGGCAGCAACGGCGGCTAGAAAATGATGAAGGGCTGTAAATCCAATGGCTAAGATCTGCTAAAAGCTTATGATTTGATCCAATGGCTTTGATACTAGTTTGTTAGAATTTGGGATTGAAAACAAACAACAATCAAACCATCAACCACACAAATGAACACAAAATTTTAAAGTGGAAAACCCAACTTGGGAAAAATAGCGGGCAAAAAGAATAGAATATCATTAAGATGATATTGTTACAATAATTCTAGGGTATTGGGCATCTATTTATAGACACAACACTCATCTGTAAATGTATACAATAAATTATATTATGATTATAAGTTTAGACACAAAGATAAGTCTCTAATTAGAGATGTATGCCAATCACACTTAAAATTGAAGTCTTAATCATTATCAAATTAGAAGTTCCAATCACAAATAAATTTAAATTTGGGGTCATAACTATCATAATATACATAATCATAACCTTTACCTTTTTTTCTTTTTCTTTTTTTTTTCTAGTATTCTAAGTTTGTCAAATCTTTAAAGAATTTATCCCTAGCACAACTTATGAAACTTCATGTTTTTGTTGACATGAAAAACATTCTAACTATTTTGCCATGAGAATCACAGGGAGAAAAATGAGGAATTTTAAATAAAAAATGAAGGCTCGTGGCAAAAGGCTTACCGCATGGGGGCTCGCAACAACCTTACCGCAAGAGGCCTTGTGGCAGTCTCGCGGAAAAAGGCTGGCTGCAAAGTGGCCTCGCGGCAGCCTTGCTCTGAGCTACCTCGCGGCTAAAGGCTAGTCGTGAAGGCCAGACTTGCGGCAGCCTCGCAGCTAGAGGCTGGCCACGAAGGCCAAACTCGCGGCAGTCTTGCCACGAGCTGCCTCACGGCAATCTCGCAGCTAAAGGCTAGTCGCGACAGTCAAACTCGCGGCAATCTCGTGACTAGAGGTTGGCCGTGAGTGTCAGCCCCGCAGTAATCTTGCCGCGAGTGCTAGCCCAGTCTTGTCGCGAGTTGACTCATGGTAACCTCATGGCAAAAGCCTCCTCTTGGTGAGACCAAAACTCCATTCAACAATTGCCACGTGTCAGCATCAACCATCTTTGAGAATCATGCCCTATAAATACCCAATTATAGGATATTAAAGGGGACTTCCAAATTCGGTAAGACCCTTATGGCTAAGGTAAATCGTTGCAGCGAAGTCAAATCCTTGTGGTAAGATAAACTCTTATATATGGTGAGGCAAATCCTTGCGACGAGACCCTTGTGGAAAAGGTAAATCCTTGCGGCGAAGTCAAATCCTTGCAGCGAGACCCATGTAGTGAAGGTAAATCCTTGTGGCAAAATCCTTGCGACGAGAGTCCTAAGGCAAAGGAGCTTGAGGCAAGATCCTTACGACGAGACAAATCATTATGGCAAACACCATTGCAGTAAGCATCCTTGTGGCAACTTCTCTCACGACAACCTCACTTCACCAGACACCGAGCTCGAGCAAACTCCACATCATAAAATTTAATTGTTATATTTTTTGCAACAACACTAAATGCTAGCACATATCTCGAAGTACTTGGTTTTTACCATCCTAACTTATTCAGCAAGTTGTAAATTTTAGCATCAACTAGACTTGTCTTCTTCATAATTGCCACACCTTTTTGATGAATCAAAGTGGAAATTAAAAATGAATCTCACAATTATATAAATTTATATAAATAAACACACTTATAGGGATCATGAATATATAGTTGTAAGTACCCATGGATCTATGTTATGAATGTTGAAGTTTACCTTGTATACTTGTACAAGTAATATAGATAAGCAAAGAGAAAGGATTTAATACCAATTTGTATTAAGTTTGTGTGCACACGCAAGCACTCTATAATTATATTTGAATGGAACTTAAATTTAGAAAAAGTTGTAATAACCACCTCTGAGATTTGAGTAATTTCAAGAAATTCCCTTATGTTTGAAAATAGTAATAACATCCCAACTGTTAAACAAATGGATAAAATGACTACTTTGATCTTCATTTTCTCTCTTATTTTCTTCTCTCTTACCTCTCCTCTAATTTTATAGAGAAAAAAAAAAAAAAGAAACAACCATTAGTAGTTCATTTACGATGAACCTTGATGCCAACAAAGATAGGTTCACTACAAGGAGAGAGAAAGAGAGAGAACAAATGTTACCATTATGAACAGTCATTGTCATGTTTGGCGGCTTTCGGCTCACCTAAATTCTACTACTCTATTGTTTTGAACTACTTGGTAAATGGGAGTTGGCATCACAAATGTCAACTTTCACGTAAAATGATGGTTTAATTCATGAGTATGTTTTATACACTCTAAACTATTTTTTGGGGCAGTAGCCAAGTGTCCTCATCACAAATGTCAACATTCACATGAAGATACCTTATAATACTTAGGGATATAAATGAATTGACGATTTTAGAAAATGTTCATGTCTTCCCCAAGTATTTTTAGGGGAGTAACTGAGTGTTAGCATCATAAATGTCAACATTCATGCATGTCAAAAACCTTTAAGTGCTTCGGGAGATTCTACAAATGATGATTGAGAATTTTTTTTTTTTCCAAAAAGTAGCTATTTGAAGACTTTCTCTAACATTTATATATAGTTGTATATAGTTTTTTTGTCTTGTTCGGATGAATGTTCTTTATTTGCTAGTTTAGTCTTATTCATTTTTTTCGTTTTCATTATGATGTTCGAGATATGCCAGAGTATAAAGTTGTGAATGCTTTTGAATTTTTCAATGAAATCCTTATTTATAGAAAAAAAAAAATCCATGGCTAACCCAGAAAAAGAGAAAACAGGTGTCTCTGTCACCATTGTCACCGTGAATGGTCACCATCGTTGAAACTGTGAAGATCCATGGTAAACTAAGAGAGAGAATAAGAGAAAAGAGGGGAGGAGAAAATTTTTAATATAAAGGTATTTTTTTATTTTTAATGTTTGACTATGATTAACTAACAATTAGGAAAAATTGCAACATAGCGTGAAATCTCAAGAGTACTCATATTTTTTCAAACATTAGGAGTAGTTTTTTTAATTATTCTAAATCTTAATGATATTGCATATAATTTTCCTTTAAATGTACGGTCAATGATGTTAATTGTGAAACAATTATTCATGGAAACTCATTAGATCCCTTTTTAAGAATATATATTTGTACATTTAAAATATTATTAGAAGTCTATGATTACTTTATTTATTTGAGCTTATTGACTATGTATCACTTCTCCTACCGTGAGAAAACAACTATTAAATTTTTGCAATTACATATTAATAAGAAATAAAAAATAGAGAAACTTCAGATTTGGGATCCTCTAAAAAGTGAGTTTTTTTTGAGAAAAAGTACGGAAGAAAACAACCAAGCTTATTGAGGAAAAAGAGAGGAGAGAAAATCAAGTAGCCTGGATTCCTCTCTATCTTGCTTGTTTTAGATTTGTAAAGAACCCAGCAAAGTGTTCTTTATCATTTTTGATATATCACAGAAGTACTTGTCATTTTGCCAAACTTTAAAGGGAATTTAATATAATTTTTCGTATAGAGGATTGATCTATTGCCTGTGTCGGACAACCTATATTGCCCAATATGAGCCCTACGGGGTTGCACAATGTGGGGCAACGCGGGCGGGTGGGGTGACACACGTAGCAAAGGGAAAGTGTTGGGGTGAGGATGAAGTTCGCATCGGATAACATATCAATTTTGTTTTTCGTTTATTCCATTAAACTTAGAGATGTGCATTAAGTTAAAATAGGGTTAGTGTTAAGGGCAGTGGTTAAAATCCAATAAATGCATCTTACTTTCAAGTATATTCATTTATTACATTTTATTCTCAATTGCAAAATACATGATTCATTTATTATAAACTGATAAGAGTATTTTGTAACTCAACTCAAAATAAGGTATAACAAATGAATTATTCTCTAAAAATAAAATTTATTTATTGTATTAACTATTATCCTTAAAAAAATAATTAACATTAGTTAAAATACATTAAACATTTTTATTTTTTAATGAGAAAATATATTTGTTGGCCTTAGGGGCCCCATTAATAAATCATATGCCTCCCTCAACCGCTCCACTTTAGCATACAACTATTGGAGAAGTAAGTATCTATCTCCAATGCTTTCTTGGCTTAGAATAACTAGAAAATGGTTCTCTTTCGGTTTGATGAGCTTCCCTTGACAGCTCTGCAATTGCAAAAGTATTATTTTGTACTTTTCACGATATATATTTAATACAACCATCTATTAATAATAATATGTGACTGATTTAAGACACATTAACATAATACCTTTGAAAGTATAAAATATTATCTCCTTACTATCGTTTTGTATGGTCTCCCTATCCACCCGAACAAAATGTTATTTATTAAGTATGAGCATAAGCTAAGTAATTGAATCACAATAAATTATGATTCATATCAGTAAATCATGAATTCGATTATTTGTCCTACACAGTGAAGCAAAATTTTCACCTGTGATTTACATCCTCTATTAAAATCGAGGACAGAAAAGGCGGGAATCGCATAAAATGACAATTTAATCTAAGATGACAATTAAACTAATCTAAAATTATAATTGAATGTTACTATTAATAAAAGTAAAAAGTTTTTTATGAATAATAAAAGTAAAAGACAATTTAAATTTGAGAAAATAAAAATTAATTATTTTTTAAATAATTTAAAAATTAATCAAGAAAGGATAATGAACCCGTCACATCGGCATTTGAGATATAACTTGTGAGAGATTTCCTGTAAATTAAGGAAAAACCAATACGAGGCTAGTATTACAAATTTAGAAAATATATAAGAAAGACTTAAGGTATGGGAAGACAAACTTTTATTATTTAGAAAATGTCACATCATAGGTAGAGATGTGACATTTTTATTATTTACTTAAGGTATGGGAAGACAAACTTGAAATTAAAATTCTTAAAGTTCTTAATTTTTTTTTAAAATTGCAAGGATTTGACTTTTTTTTTTTTTTTAACGTGCGCATCATCACGAGCGCCCTTTATGTTCGACCCCATGATGTTTGCAAAAAATGTAAATCAGAGAATTCAGTGACTAATTCGATTCCTAGCCCTGCCACAAATGTGAGGGTGACAAATAATTTTTAACTTTCAGAATCGTTCTAACTGTTGAGTTTCTTCCTTAATTAGGGCTTAAACATGGAATTTAGGAGTCCAAAAAGTATCACCTCAGAAGATCTTTTCTTCACCAGCAGAACTATGTCCCGGGGACTATAGGGATTTGACTTTTGATAAAGGCAAAAATAGAGATTGATCACGTATTTATTTGGGAGTATATAAACTTGCGAGTGCATTCAATTTATCCAAAATATTAAATTAGAAGAAAGGTCGATTTTTTTTTTTAAATTAAAGAAGTAAATCTCAAACACTTAGAGTACGTTTGATTACAATGGTGGAATTTGAGTGGAAAGAAAATGAATTCCAGAAAATTGAATTTTAGGGAAAATGAATTCATAGAAATTGAAAGTTTAACTTATTTGATTGGTATAATTTTTTACTTGAAAAATGATATTATTTTCTATCTTTTGGTGTTTGATTGGTAATATTTTTCATAAAATTTGGTCATTTTCATGGAATTTAATGGTGAAAATATATTAAAAAATATTAAATTTTACACAGAAAAATTAAAATAATAATATATTTTAAATTAATTAAATTATTTTCTCAAAAAAATAAAACTACAAAATTATTATTTTTTATTTTCCAAAGAAATAATTTATATAGAATATTTTTTATTTTTATATATTTATTAATTATTAAAAATATAAAATATAAATAATTTATAAACTCTTCCCACCTACCTATACTTCTCCCTCATCCCCCAGCCACCACCGACCCCCTATTTTCAATTGCCTAGAGAATTCCACCTCTTACCCAAAAATTTGATTTTCATGATTTAAAGAATAATGGGCTCACGTGACCATTGCAAGAAAAATAATTGTTTTTAAAAAAAATAACTATCAAATAATACACAAGTAAAAAATTAGGTGAAAATTTTACTTTTTTTTCATGAAAAAAATTTACGATCAAACACGCCTCGGATCATAAAAATTTAAATCAAGAATAATTCAAATTTGATAAATCTGACTTACTTATTGGTGCCAGATGTCAGACTATAAAAAGAAAAATACATAAAAATGAGTTGCTGGGTGGGGGGGGTTTAAAAAAGAGGGAGTACGTATAATAATGAAGTGAATGTGTGGACCCCACCCTAGTCCTCCTCCTCCATATTATTTCTTAATTTAACTAACGGCATAACCCTGTCACAAATCATGATAACGACTGAAAATGATCCTTATGATCTATTTATCGCAAAGCAGCGAGTTTTTAAGTAATTTATAATAAATAAATATTATTCAATAATATTATATATAGATATATATAATTATCCCAGTTGATGAATCCAATGAATACATTAATCATCAACATCAATATCCCTAATGTTATTCCATCCATCCCTCTTGCCACGTGTGCAAGCACCAGCACCTGTCCTTTTTTGTGACCCAACGCATTCAAAGTTTGCCCCCCTCTCATTCTACATCACAAACCCCACCCCACCCCTCCACGTCACCAACCTCGACTAACAACTTGGCTATATATATATATATATATATTAAATTATAAGTTAATATATATGTTCCCTCATTTATCAACTCTTTTATAAGACATTCATATTCCTTTTACGTAGTTGAAAAAGATTATTTTCGTATGATTTTCGATATTCATGTTTTTTATTATATCAAGAAAAATAAATTATAAATTAAGTTTTCGACACTTATATAAAACGCTGATCAAACTTATAAATCACTGGATTGAGACCAACATATTACTCATCTGACTACTCGACTTATGTCCTGAGAGCTCATTTCACATACTTATGACTTAATAAATAATATCTCTCATTTTATTTAAAATTTATATTAAATTATTTTTAAAATTAAATTTATATAAATTTAATCGATAAAACGTTTAACATATTTAGAAATAGTAATGGATACTCGAGCAAAACAAAAAATATTGGTGAAGTTACATTATCAATGCTTAGATTTTGCATTCCATAATAAATTAGTCATTATACTTTAATTTTTGTCACAATAATCACTCATCTTTTAATTTTTTAACAAATTATAATAACGAAGACTTACATAATATGTATTAATATAAATTCAAAATCACTTAATAATAAAATTAACACGAATCCCTCAATTAAGTGATTTTAAGATTTATTTTATTGTATATCATGTTACTTTCAGGGATTAAATTATAATAAAAATTAAAATTTATTAGTTATGATGGCAAAAGTTAAAGTACAATAATTAGTTTGCCATGAAATGTAAGGCTCAAAAATCAATAATATAATTTATTCAAAACAGATCCATAAAGATGGTCACGGACAAAATATTTAAATATTTATAATGACCGTCTTTATGCAACTCTCATTGTTTGTGTCCTTGAATTTAACTAAGAAGGTAAATTATATATTTAAAGTTTTATTTTATTGCACAAAATAAGAATCAAAATCATGACTCACCGGTATAAAATTGGTACATTATTTGCTTAACCATTCAATTTATATTTTGGGGGCTATTTAAATACTTTGACAAAATAACATTTTTTACTCATATTTTATTCTAATATAATTATTAATTTTTTTATTTAATTATATATTAATTATAATTCATGTATTAAAGAAACTCAATTTAGACACATTCTCACAAATTTAAAATCTAATATAGTTATGACCAGTCTTCTTCACTCTTGTCTCTCCCACTCACCATTAACAAATATATGTAGTATTTTTTATTATTTAATGTTTTAAATAATCTAAAACATTGCGATTGTTGCGTTTTAACTTTTACTTGCATTAATGTAAATTATTATTTTTTATCTAATTGTTATGGAATTATTTAAATTATAAATATAAAGTTAGAATAAAATATATTAGATACACATTGAATACACAGACAGGTGTTAAACAAAATGTTTCAAAAATATAAATAAAGAAATAAGAATAAAAATATTAAGGTATCATAGGTAAATGCTCATTGAAAAATCAAAAAATTTCAAAAGGGCAAAATAATTTTTTGACCTAAAGATGTGTAAATTTTCCCTTGGTTGGGGGTCTAGAATAAAATGTAAATAAAAAAACTTCGATATTCAAAATTTTATTTGATAATTCTATAAAATGATAGACATTATCTATAAAAATTTTAATATTTGTGGATCTCTAAATATCAAGATAAACATTATTTATAAAAATTTTAATTATAATGAATCTCAAACTTTCAAGATAAATATTATCTGTAATAATCTTAATCTTAATAAATTTTGAAAAACTCTATACTTTTTTGTAAATAGATGAATTCTTATTTTAAAAAATATCTATTTTTTATATTAGTTTCAATATAACATTTAAATCTTCAGTGTTTGAATGAAGTATCAAAGTATTTGTGAAGAAACTACCTTATATTCTTTGAATTAAGTATTAGAATATTCGAACAAAATTAATTACAAATATAAATAAAAACACAGGTCAAAAGGCCTTTTACCCATACTCCCTCCATTGATATTCCTATATGTAAACAAAGGAATATTTGGTGAAATATTAAGTGTGTAAAATATAACTTAGTAAATATATATAGATATGGATAGATAAGTAGGATGTACCAGGGCACATTAATGTGCGCTTTTGGGGGAGTTGTTTTTACTGTACTGTATTGTATTGTATTGTATGGACCAAACGCCAGCCTTCGAGAAGATAAGTCCACCGTTTCACTCAATCTAAGAAAAGTTAATTAATACCAACGTGCCCAGCGCCAATTTTCATGTATTATAAAAATATTTAATATTAATTATTGTCATATATAACAGCAAATGTATATATTATTTAAGATAAAAAATATTTATTATATTTTAAAATATTTTTATTAATTTATAAAATATTATAAAATACTTGTTATCAAGTAATATGATTTTTTCTGAATTATAAATATGTGTAATAAATATTTTATTTAAAAATAATATGTATTTATTATATCTTAAGCATTATCTTTAAACAACAATTAATATCACTCTTATACAAGTCTATTATGATGCCTGTCAGGCAATAACATGTTGTCTGATGTAGACTTACAAGGGTGAGTGTGTGGGATCCACACCCTCCATTCAATTTTCCAACGTGGAATAAATTTAGATAATAAAAAATGTTTTTACTCTTGTAATAACTTTTAATACATTGACTTAAACTTAATTATGAATATTTTTTTAAGAAAAATTATGAAAAGCTATTTAAGTGTTAATATAAAAAATATTTTTTGAAAAAACACTTGCAAGTCAAAAGCCTAATGAATGTAAATTAGTATTAGAATCCTAAAAATGTGTGGGGCTTCTCATTGAAAAGTAATTAATAAAAATTATACAAAATAGCAAAAGCAATTAAAAGATCATTACAAAAAAATTAAAAACAATCATATCGAAAAGATAATACTACCCACTATTATTGCCATTAATTAAAAATTAAAGAGCATTTAAGTATACGTTATTTGAAAATAATAGAGAATATATATATATATTTAATGATTGGAAGAATGGTTTAATATATTATCATAAATAAATGGAAATAGAAAGGGGCGTACGTGCTCCTGAGTCGTAACTTGCAGGTACCCTGAACCCGAAAGGACAAAACCCGATTTGAGTTATCAAATGGTTCATTCACTCGCCTCACTGAATCCCAAAAACCCGCCGCGATATATCGCTGATTTGGTGCTTCTCGCCGACAGCTGTCGCTTTCTCTGGCTCTCATCCCATCGGATGGCAAGTTCCGTAATAACCGTGAAAATCGAGCCCCAAGTCTACGAGGTGTGTTGCCTCGGCAATCTTGTCGTCTTTCGGGGATCCGAAAGCAGTAAACATCGCTGTCTCAACTTTCTCGGGCAATTCCTAAGCGGTTCTCTCCCCACCACTCTCAGCCCTCCCTCCAAATCCCACGTCATCCTGGACTCATCCAACTGCTAGACTATGCGATCGACGTACACCGCGCCTACACAGGACCACTCCTCTTCTTCTCGTCCGAAGGACAGCTGTCAGCTGGAGATTCCGCGCCGATGAACCCAGACAACAAGTTAGCCGGCTCGGCGGGGCCCTTCGCCACCTGGACTTATAAAATTCTTCATGGCGTATCGATAAGTGAACTGACTTATCAAGGGTATAAGTACAGGGGCTTATATAAGCCAATCTATCGCCTCTTCCTATAAAAATCAAGCAATCTGCTATTTATATTATTTTCTCCGCACGATAGGGTAGGGAGAAAAACAAAGCTATATACGTATATATATAGATACAGAGAGAGAGAGAGAGAGAGACTTTTCTTTCTTTTTCTACCTCATTTCTCTATCTTCTGCCTTCTCTTCTCCGTGTATTTGTGTTCTCTCTTGCAAATAGATCTCTGTGTTCATTTTCAAGGTATGCTTTCCTTACACTTCTCTCTCTTCTGGAATATTTTACTTTCCACTGTTTGCTTTTCTTTGTCTTCTATCTCTATCTCTATCTCTGTGTGTGTACACACATATCTGTTTCTTTATCCCTTTTCTTTGCATCTCCGGCTCCGCTGGGATAAAGCTGCTTTGGTGTCTTTGATCTTCCAAAAAACCCTAAAATCTTCTACTTTCCCCCCCCACCTGATTATGGGTCTCTTTGGTGTCGGTGAATGCTTGACTGTGTCTTGATCCTATGCAAAAGAGGGTCCTCTCTGTGTTAATCTGAGGATCAGTCAAATGATCTAGTTCTGGTAGGGCTTTCAAATTTTGGTGTTTTTTCCCCTTAATTTTTTAGCCTTGATTCTTTTTTCGTTTGTTAACTTAAATCCCAAGTTGCGAAAGAAATGAGTTAATAAATGAATAAAGTGGTTGCTGACCTGTTTTTTTTAACCCTTTTCGTTATTACATATGTTTACGAACTAATTACTTTTATCCTTTTATGTGTTTTTATTTTTTTATTTTTTTGGGCGAATAAGAGTTGTAGATCTGGTAATATTGAAGTGGATTTTTGCTCAAGCGGATTCACTGACGGCGAAGTTAGAATGTCATCTCTCAGCAGAGAGCTTGTGTTCTTGATCTTACAGTTCCTAGATGAGGAAAAGTTCAAAGAGACTGTTCACAAGTGGGTGAATTTTTTTATTGAACTCATCTATACATGTTTATTTATTTGCCCAAGTTTTGTTGCCTTTTTCTGGTGATTATTCAGTTATATTACCACATTCAATGCTAGGCTTGAACAAGAATCTGGGTTTTTCTTCAACATGAAGTATTTTGAGGATGAGGTGCATAATGGGAACTGGGACGAGGTTGAGAGGTACCTCTCTGGTTTCACAAAAGTGGATGATAATCGCTACTCGATGAAGATATTTTTTGAGATAAGGAAGCAGAAGTATCTTGAGGCATTGGATAAGTAAGTTTGTCACAAAATTGAAGATGCCTTGTTTAACACTAAAATTACATACATTATGTAGTTGGCAGTGCACAAATTCAGGGGCTGTTTAGTTGTGGAAAATGAGAAGAAGATGATTTGTGGAAAAGTTTTGGAAAACCGCATTTTCCAAGTCTCTAAATTAACAAGGAAGACTTAGAAAGTTCATTTTAGTAGTCTTCCAAGTTTAGTTCAATTTTGGAAAACGACATTCTCCAAATCTCCATTTTCTGTTTGCAAAATTTTTGTATTTGAACAAGTTTTATAGTTTTCCATTTTTTGTGGAGTAATTTTGTGAAAAACTAGGGTAGTTTTCCACAACTGAACAACCTCTTAGTTTCTTGGTGCATAAAAATTCAAATGGGGCATTGGAATTTTTATCAGGCTGGATAGGTCCAAGGCTGTGGATATCCTTGTGAAGGATCTTAAAGTTTTTGCATCATTTAATGAAGAGCTCTTTAAGGAGATAACTCAACTCCTGACACTAGAGAATTTCAGGTATGAGACGTGAAGTCGTAAAATTTTTTATTTTAAGACAGCTAAAAGTATTGAATCTATAGAATTGGGTTTTACTTGGATGCATTGTGTTACAGGGAAAATGAACAACTCTCCAAGTATGGTGACACAAAATCTGCAAGAGTGATTATGTTGGTTGAGCTCAAGAAGCTCATTGAAGCAAACCCCTTGTTCCGCGATAAATTGCAATTTCCTAACCTCAAAAGTTCAAGGTTACGGACGCTCATTAACCAAAGGTAATCTTAAACATTTGAAATGGATGCACCAATCTCCTTGGCAAAATTAAGACCATTCCATTGTGCTCTACTGCAACCATTTGTAATGGGTGCATCAATCTCCCTGGCACTGAAATGAGTATTAAAATTTCACAAACTTATTATTTTAGTTCCTTCCTTTGTTCATTATAAAAAAAGCTCCTAGCTTTGTTTAGAAAGTTATTTTTTAAACATTTACATAGTTGTTAAAAGCATGGCTCAGCTCAAGGCTTATACTTCATGCCTCAGCCCGAGGAGCAAGGTGCACGCCTTTTCTGCCCATGTTGGAATTTTTTATTTTTATTTTTATTTTTTGACGGACTTGTTAAAATTAAAATCTAACCAATATTAACTAAGAAAAAAATTAAAGAAATTTTTAGAAAGAATAAAAACACCCTATTAGCTATCTATTAAATCTGTGCCTCACATCCAAAAGGCTCACGCCTACACCTTGCACCTTGTGCCTATGATCCAAGCACTCTTGTGCCTTAGTGCGCCATGAGCCTTTGACAACTATGGGCATTCTGTCAGACCATTTTAAGATTAGTTTCCCTTTAAGTCTGACTTGTACCTTCATGAGCTTTGGAGAATGTATTTTCATTTCTCAATTATCTGGAAACACAATTATCCATCACTCTGTTTTGATTGCCAATGCATATACTTCATTGTCTGGGGGCAGAATAGTGAATTTCAGTAAACCTAATCGTATTAAGTAGCTTATGTTTGCATTTGTAACCATCACAATCTCTTGGCTGTGTTTTTGAACGAAAAGAGAGAATTGACAATTTATTAAATACTGCAGCTTAAATTGGCAACATCAACTTTGCAAAAATCCAAGGCCAAATCCAGATATAAAAACGCTTTTTATCGATCATTCATGTGGACAGCCAAATGGTGCCCGTGCTCCATCACCAGCAAACAATCCACTGCTAGGATCCTTACCGAAGGCTGGAGGCTTCCCTCCCTTGGGTGCACATGGGGTAGGTTTTTAGTGCAATTTCTGCCTTACAAACTCTATAATACCACCTTTCTCTGTTTATCTTATTGTATATAATTAATGGGTTCAGCCCTTCCAACCTACACCGGCGCCAGTTCCAGCTTCACTTGCTGGTTGGATGTCAAATCCACCAGCAGTAACTCATCCAGCAGTTTCTGGTGGAGGTATTGGTCTTGGTGGTCCGCCTATTCCTGGTATCACTTTGAAGTAACTTGGCATACATTTCCAATTTTTCTGCTTTAAAACTTTGTACACTATGCTATCAGTTGCTTTCTAACTCTGAAGTTGCTTCATTTCACAATTCAGCTACTTTGAAGCATCCAAGGACTCCACCAACTAATCCTTCCATGGATTATCCATCTGGGGATTTAGAGCATGCATCCAAAAGAAGGGCCATGGGCATATCAGATGAGGTTCTGTGATTTGACTCTGCTCTAAATTTACCTCTAACATGAAAACTTTTCCTTTTTGACTTTTGAACTTAGGCTATTATGTATATTGCTACTTTCTTGTTTCTTCCCTGTTTCTTGATGTTTGTTTGTCAAATACAGGTAAATCTCCCTGTTAATGTGTTACCTGCAGCATTTCCTAGTCATGGCCATAGTCAAGCTTTTAGTGCCCCAGATGACCTGCCAAAGAATGTTGCAAGAACTTTGAATCAGGGGTCATCTCCTATGAGCATGGATTTTCATCCCATCCAACAGACTCTACTTTTAGGTCTGTAGTTCTGTACTTAAATTTTTATGCATGAATATTCTACATGTGATTTTCTTCGTAATTTGCATTATGCTTTTCCACATTTAAGCTGGACACTGATTTGAGCATTTACTATCTACTATTCAGTTGGAACCAATGTGGGGGACATCACACTATGGGAAGTTGGTTCTAGGGAGAGATTGGTTTTAAGGAACTTCAAACTTTGGAATCTTGGTTCATGTTCAATGTCTCTGCAGGTCTGACCATTCTTATACTCCAGAAAAATTTACACGAATTATTTTGTTCGACATACTCATATTTTGTCCTCTTATCAGTTTTTTTTTTTTTTTTTTTTAATTCTTAACTTTTTCTGATTGATTTTCAGTCTTCTCTACTCAAAGATCCTGGAGTATCTGCCAACCGCATTATATGGAGTCCTGATGGTTCTTTATTTGGTAAGTACCATCTCTGATTCATATTTGATGCTTCAATAGTATAGTGTGTCCTGTATTCTCATATGTGGTTTCATATGTATGCATTCTACCATATACTTTGTGTAGGGGCCTACATCAATATTTTCCATCTTTTCTGTTAAACAGGAGTTGCATTTTCAAGGCAAATTGTACAAATATATTCTTATCATGGAGGCAATGATGTCCGGCAACATTTGCAGGTATGCTCGGTTCCAAGCCTTCTGAGTTCAGAATCCCCCTCTCCCCCCAACCAAAAATACAAAAAGAAATTGCATAATGTATTTTACTATTTCTCAAGGTGATTTGTTTCTTTCCAGATTGATGCTCATGATGGAGGTGTAAATGATTTAGCATTCTCTCACCCCAATAAGCAACTTTGCGTGATAACTTGTGGTGATGATAAGACCATCAAGGTAGGTTATCATAAAACAAAGTAATTTAGTTTGTTACATTGCTGTAGAACATGTCAGATCATTAGATGCCCCCATGAAACAATAAATCTTTGATCATATTACTTTTTCCATTTTCTGACACAACATCTCAGGTTTGGGATGCTGTCACTGGTACAAAACAGTATACTTTTGAAGGTCATGAGGCTCCTGTATATTCTGTTTGCCCTCACTTCAAGGAAAACATTCATGTAAGAACTCCAACAAATTAACTGCTCCTGTCTTGTCTTGCCTCTTATTGTTTTCATGTTTGCATGGTTTCATGTTTTCACTGTGGATGGATTTTCCCCTAACTGTCCCTTGCTCCTTACTGTTGTCCCTGTCCTTTTATCTTTCAGTTTGTTTTCTCAACAGCCCTAGATGGGAAGATAAAAGCTTGGCTTTATGACAATTTGGGATCTAGAGTTGACTATGATGCTCCTGGTCGCTATTGTACAACAATGGCTTATAGTGCTGATGGAACAAGGTTGGTTCACCTACCCTGTTATGCAGATGATAGCTACTATCACTTGGTGCAGGGTCAGACATAAATTTTTTTTTTTTCTTTTTGAATGGTGTGGCACTCTAGGCTATTTTCATGTGGTACCAGCAAAGAGGGGGAATCACATATTGTTGAATGGAATGAAAGTGAAGGTGCTGTTAAGAGGACCTATCAAGGGTTCCGAAAACGATCTTTGGGTGTTGTACAATTTGATACAACTAAAAACCGATATTTAGCAGCTGGCGATGACTTCTCCATAAAGTTCTGGGATATGGACAATGTCCAACTTTTGACAAGTATTGATGCTGAAAATCTTCCAGTAAGTTCATTATTTTTTGGTGTTAATACTAAGAAAAAAAAATCTCAATACTGTGTGATGGACTAAGTGCTGTTCTACCATGCTAAATCAAGCCACTCCCACGAATCCGCTTCAACAAGGATGGAACTCTCTTGGCTGTTTCTGCTAATGAAAATGGGATAAAGATATTAGCAAATTCTGATGGTCTTCGCTTGCTGCGTGGATTTGAAAATATTTCTCATGATGCTTCGAGAGCATCTGACACTGTGACCAAGGTGGCTGAGCTAAATAAGTGAATCTTCTCATGTCAGATCAACCCTATCTGAAATGGCCTTGCCTAATGGATTTTTTTCCCATGCAGCCTACAATAAATGCAATATCTGCTGCTGCTTCTACTGCTACTGCTAGTGCTGGACTTGCAGATAGAGTTGCTTCTGTTGTCACTATCCCTGGAATGGTTTGTTGGGCATTTGTTTTAGTTTTTTGTCATCCGAACATCATGAGTTACAACAACAATTGCCTTTACTAAATCTTTATCTTGTTTTTCATCCATTCGGTAGAATAGACCTTTAAGCAGCAGTCACATATTATTACTTACACATGTTAACATATCATTAGTTATATCAGAATGGGGATGCTAGAGGTTTTGGGGATGTGAAACCCAGAATTACTGAAGAAACCAATGACAAATCAAAGATCTGGAAGCTAACTGAAATTAGTGATCTGTCCCAGTGCCGTTCATTGAAGCTCCCTGAAAACCTGAGAGTAACAAAGGTATACATTTTTACTAATATTTTAAGAGAGATGTGCACCTATGAGCAGTTTGATTGTTTAGTCATTGCTTATATTGATCCATTGATGCTTACAAGCTGCAAAATTTTTTCAATTAAACATTTTACTGATATATGTTCAATCTTTTGGTTGTGACTTTAAATTTCTTCTTTGACACATACTAACTAGAGCCAGTTCCAGTAAGCTACCTATGCTTCACACATGGAATATGTGCCTCTTCATCATTGTACAGTTATTCATCCTGATCTGTTTTTAGTATTTTTTTTTCCATGGATCCTCTTAAAAGTGATAAGATCTTAGTCATTAGGTAAGATTAATCAGCCTTGGACTGGAAAAGGTCCAGTATTGTCATGAGCAGAAAGCTGGCACTCTACAAACAATAAATCAGATCACCTGATTATGGCTTGGCTTGGCCTTAAGGATTTTCCCATTTGTATCATAGTTATTCAAGGACAGATCATGCACCATATGCACTGGACCAACTTTTTTTTTATTATGAGGCTTAATACGTTCTCATGCACTTTGACTCTTGTCCCATATCAGATCATAACCTCAACTCAACTTTTTTAGTTCACTCTAATAAGCACTCCCCTTGTTTGGGGGGGGAGGGGGGGGGGGGGGGGGTGTTGCTAATTTAGGTGAATTAATAACATGAACACATTAGAGTATAAGATCAGAAATTTTATTTGTACAAAATTACGTCATTTGGCCAGAATGTTGGGTAGCAAAACACTAGAATGTATAAAATATGAACATAACGGAGTGTCAGATTCCTAATCTAACAAGTGAATTCTCGAGTGATCGAGAAGGGCGAGAGGAAGAGAGAAAGGAGGATTGAGAGAATTAGAGGGAAGATAGAGTGAAAATTGAGAGGGAAAAGAATTAAGAAGGAAATTGATTTCCTGATTTCATTCAACATAGGGGTAGGGCGTAGATCAGTTCCTTTTTATACTGATCTATGGCCTAATTGGCGCCAAAAGCGGTTATGCCCTCTCCACTTGCCTTACAACTTGCTCGGGAACATGCTAGAACATTTCTCCAGCTATTTTTTATCCGAGGCTTTTATTTACATAGGCTTTAGCCCAATAGATCGACGCCTAAAGCCTATTACATCGGCCCAATTATTCAACTAATATAACAATCCTCACCCCCTAAAGCATTTCTTGTCCTCAAGAAATATGTAATAGGCTGGCAGAGTTTGGAAATTGACGAAGTAGATTTGGGAGGTACTCCCAAGTGTTGTTGTCCTCATAGAGGGATGACCACTTGACTAGGACTTGAATGAGGGGGGCGCCATGTCTACGGACCACTCTTCTACATAAAATAGCTGCGGGCACAACATCCTGTTGTTCGGCTCTGTTCATGGGAGGCAACGAAGTGCTGTGTGGTTGTGTACCAATGGCTTTCTTGAGGAGGGAAATGTGAAACACTGGGTGTATCTGAGTTTCCTCTGGTAGGAGCAACTTGTAGGCTACTATCCCAATCTTTTCTATGATTGGAAATGGCCCCATAGTATCTTGGGTTGAGCTTGGAAATTGGTTGCTGGGATAAAGCTTTGAGGTGTTGTGGTTCGAGCTTTAGGTAGACTTTATCTTCCATTGAGAATACTCGTTCACTCTGTTTTCGATCAGCCATCTGTATCATTCAATTTTGTGCTTTAGCCAGTTCCGTTTTGACCGGCTTCATAATGTCTTGTCTTTGTTGCAAGTAAGTACCTACAACTGCCACTGTAGAGTGGTTGGCCAAGGCAGGTAGGAGCCTTGGTTTGTAGCCATAGAGAGCCTCAAATGGGGTCATTCGGATGGAGCTGTGGAAAGTTGAGTTGTACCACCATTGGGCAACTGCCAACCATTTGTGCCATCCTTTAGGCTTTAGGAAACTGAAACATCTCAAGTATAGCTCCAACGATTGATTCACTCTTTCAGTCTAGCCGTCCATCTCCGGATGATAGGCCGTTGACATCAGTAGTTTAGTGCCCAACAGCCTCATTAATTCTTTCCAGAATAAGCTAGTGAATATTCGATCTCTGTCAGAAATGATGGACTGTGGTATACCATGCAATTTCACCACATTGTCCATGAATATCCTGGCTACTTCTTGAGCTGTGTATGGGTGGGATAACCCAATGAAGTGGCTAAATTTAGAGAACCTATCTACCACCACCATAATGCAGTCCTTTCCTTCCGATCGGGGAAGTCCTCCTATAAAGTCCATGGTAATATTAGTCCACGATTGGTTCGATAATGGTAGGGGTTGTAGAAGGCTCGGGTGAGATATTGTCTCATGCTTACATCTTCTGCACACATCACACCTCATCACATAGTCCCAAACATATTTTTTTAGCTGAGGCCAAAAGAATACCTGTTGGACCCTTCAATATGTATTCTGAATGCCAGAATGTCCTCCAATGGGGGACTCATGGAGTGCCTGTAGGATCTTGCTCTTCAATGCTTCACTATTTCCGATAACCAATCTTCCTTTGTATCAGAGGATCCCATTGTTTAGTGAGTACCCGGGTCTACTGTTGGTGTCCACACTTAGCTGCTCCAGTAAGCCTTTTGCCTAGTCGTCTTGATGGTAACTGGCAGTCACTTCTTGTAACCAATTTGGGACGACTGTTGAGATTGCTTCATAGGTTCCCTCTTCTTGGTAGCAAGACAAGGCATCTGCTATAACATTTTCTTTCCCTTTCCTAAATTGGATCACATAATCCAATCCCATAAGTTTGGCCAAGCCTTTCTTCTGTAATTGGGTGTGCAGTCTTTGATGTAGCAAGAACTTAAGGCTTTCATGGTCCGTTTTTATCACAAATTTTCCCCCTTCTAGGTAGTGTCGCCACTTTTCTACTGCCATGAGGACTGCCATTAACTCCTCGTATATGCCAAGGCCTTGGTGTCAAAGAGCCAGAGATTGGCTTAGGAAAGCCAATGGCTTGCCCTCCTGAGATAGAACGACCACTATTCCATGGTTGTTGGCATCAGTCTCCAACACAAATGGCTTGCTGAAGTCTGGTAGGCCAAGCACTGGAACTTCACTCAATGACTTTTTAAGTTGCTCAAAAGCTTCCTCTACTTGTGGACTCCATCTAAAGCTGTCTTTCTTCAGCATCTCCGTTAAAGGCTTACTCATTGTTCCATAGTTTCTTACAAATTTTCTGTAGTACCCTGTTAGCCCTAGGAACCCTCTCAAAGCTCTGATGTTTGTAGGTTTCGGCCAGGCCACAATAGCTTCAATTTACTTGGGGTCCATTCCCACTCCAGCCCTTGAGATGATGTGCCCCAGATATTCCACTTGTTTTTGTGCAAAAGCACACTTTGACCTTTTGATGTACAATTGATTGAATCTCAAGATTTGGAATGTAGCCCTAAGATGGTCTAAATGTTGGTCAAAAGAGGGGTTGTAAACCAAGATATCATCAAAGAAAACCAACACAAATTTTCTGAGATGGGGTTCAAAGATTTGGTTCATGAGGGCTTGAAAGGTGGTTGGTGCGTTGGTTAGGCCGAAAGGCATGACAGTGAATTCAAAGTGACCATGGTGTGTTTTGAAGGCTGTTTTGAAGATGTCATTAGGATCCATTCTAATTTGATGGTATCCCGACCTTAGGTCCAGCTTGGAGAAAACAGAGGAGTATTTTAGTTCATCCAAAAGGTCTTCAATAATAGGAATGGGGAATTTGTCTTTGATGGTAATGGCATTGAGTTGTTTATAGTCAATACAGAACTGCCATGTCCCATCCTTCTTTTTAACTAATAGGACGGGTGAAACAAATGGGCTATGGTTGGGTCGGATCACAGATTGAGTTAGCATATCTTTGACAAGCTTTTCAATTTCAGATTTAAGTTTTGGGGGTATCGGTAGAATCTAATGTTCACTGGTTCAACATTAGGTAAAAGGGGTATGGTGTGATCCAAAGATCTTTGAGGGGGAAGGGTCTTAGGCTCTACAAACAAATCTTAATATTCAGTTAAAAGTGCATCAAGGAGAGCCAAATCGTGTACTTGCCAAGTGGATGTGATTGATGAGTCTGTTTTACTCTCTAGTTCTAGCTGTTCAGTGGCCTTAATTGAAAATAGTTGGGCTACTTGTGACATCTTTTTCTTGAACAGTCTTTGTAGCTTCTTTCCTTTGATCATCTTGCAAGTGCCCACTTCCATATTTCCCTGTAATACCACCCTTCTTCCCTCTTTCTGTAGGGTAACCTCCATTTTGTTAAAATCAAAGCTGATTGGACTCACCTCCTTCATCCAATAATCAAACCCAAGAACAATATGGCATCCTCCTAACTCGAGCAACCTTAAGTCAGCTTGGTAGTCTTCTCTCTACATTTCCTAGCAAAATCCCACACAAGCGGATTTGCTAATGACCCGATTTCCATTAGCCACAGTTACCGAGAGTGGTTGAGTGCTAGCTAACGGCCACTTCATCTTTCTGGCTATTCCCTCATCTATAAAGCTGTGGGTACTCCCACTGTCTATTAAGACCATGAGGGTACTCTCTTGAACCTTTCCCTCCACCTTTATAATCTTGCTACTGGCCATTCCTTTTATAGCATGCAAAGAAATAGCCCCTCCTCCCTCATCTTTGTCTTTTTCCTTCCCAGCGATCTCTTCCTCATTTGTTCCCTCTGCCCCTTCTAATAAGAGCAGTTGTTTCTTGCATTGGTGCCCAAGTTTGTACCTATCCCCACACCTAAAGCACAAACCTGCAATCCTTCTTTGCTCAAAGATCTTATCCCTTGAGGGAAAATTTGAATCATGGGGGGTATTGGTCAGAAACTTTACCCCTGTTCCTCTAAAATTTTCCTTGTTCTGCATTCTGCCTCCCGATGGTATCATTCCCGAGTTTATTCCTCTGCTTTGCCTCATTTGTTTCTTCATTAAGGCCTCAACAGTAAGTTCTTGTAACAGTGCATCTTCTGCTGCTTCCTGCACCGATCTCGGTCTCATCATCTTCACCATGGATTTGAGATCATCGCTCAATCCACTGATGAAATTTGATACAAAATAATCCTCTATTAAGTAAGGATTTCTGTGAAGCATAAGCGACTTTAGCTCTTCAAACTTGAGCTGATAATCCTGGACCGTCCCCAGTTGCTTTAATTTGTTGAATTCTTCTACAATGTCTACTGTCCATAGTTCACCAAACCGTTCACACAATCCCCTAACAAATTCACCCCAATTGTAGCCCTTTCTTACTCCCGACCAACCTTAGAACCATGTATCCCCTACGTCATTTAAGTATGCTGCGGCCTGGTTAACTCTCTGGTCCTCAGCCACTTGGTGTATATTGAATAGTTTCTCACACCATTGGGTCCACCACCTTGATTTAGTCTCATCAAACACCGATAACTCTAATTTAGGTACCGGAAAATTAGAGTTACCGGAGTTTACCACCACTCCCTGCCTTCGGTTCATGACTCTTTCTCTTATTTCTCTGGGTTCACCTCCTAATTCCAACGACCCCACTGCCCTATGGCTAGTGCCAATACTGGGAAGTATGGGATCCAATTGCTCACGAGGGGGAAAATCTGGGGATATTCTTACCTGCGCTTGATTTGAGAACATCAGCATGAATTGTTGCATCTAATCTCTCACCATATTGCTATGCTCCCGCATCTCTTCTCGAATTTGGATGCGCATATCTCCCCTCAATCGATCCGCCATCACTTCCAACTTCTTGTCCACGGCTCCGATTGCGTCTTCCATATTTTCGACCCTTTGTTGCACCTCGGTCACCGTCGCAGTGACCTGTTGGATCTGCAACTCCATTTATTTCATGCAAGTTCCATCAGCCATTGTGTTTTCAACCTCAGAAGTGCTGGCCAGGAAAGTTGATTTGATACCAATTTGTCAGATTCCTGATTTGACAAATGAATTCTCGAGTGATCGAGAAGGGCGAGAGGAAGAGAGAAAGGAGGATTGAGAGAATTAGAGGGAAGAGAGAGTGAAAATTGAGAGGGAAAAGAATTAAGAAGGAAACTGATTTCCTGATTTCATTCAACATAGGGGTAGGGCGTAGATCAGTTCCTTTTTATACTGATCTATGACCTAATTGGCGCCAAAAACGGTTGTGCCCTCCCCGCTTGCCTTACAACTTGCCTGGGAACATGCTGGAACATTTCTCCAGCTATGTTTTATCCGAGGCTTTTATTTACATAGGCTTCAGCCCAATAGATCGACGCCTAAAGCCTATTACATCGGCCCAATTATTCAACTAATATAACACAGAGATGAGAGATGGATGTATAGCCATGCAAGAAAAGAAAAAATTAGAAATGAGGTTATTTGTAATAAAATTGGAGTGGTTTCTATTGAAGATAAGATGCACTTAACACAATTAAGAATATTTGGTCATATAAGAAGAAACCAACAGATGCCCTTGTGAGGAGAGTAGATAGGAATGATTGATGAACTGGAATTTGCATAACCCACTTCACATGATGGGATAAAGGCTTGATATGTTGTGTACGCCTGTGGCCAATGTTTCTGTAGTCTAAATCACAATTTTTATATTTCTTCCACCCGATTCATTGATGCCAACTTTCTATTGGCCGAATTAGGCAAAGTGAGACAGCTTTTAGCAAATTCTTGAGCAGTTAAATAGACCAAATCAACTTTTAAGAATTCAAAGAACCAAAACCTCAAATATATACTACGAAAATTTTAAATAATCTTTTGACTGACAGATACTATGATAAGCAACAACAGTTCATAACGACCGAGTGACATGCCATTTATTTCCTCACTTCAAGAAGGATAATTGAGTCAAAAGGTTGGAAAGTAAATCCCTGATTTGTTAGAATCCAGTTAATTGAAATATAATCCTCTGTGGAAGGAAGTGGTTGCTAGTAGGATATATAAGATGAGGTGAAAGTTGATTAAACCTAAGTGATGAACCTTATATCATCACTTAGGTTTAATCAACTTTCACCTCATTATATATGGCAGTTTTCTAATATGTGGCACAGAATCTGAGCATTAGACCTTATATATCCCCATTATAATATTGAATAATATTCAATATTGATATTATGAATAATATTCAATATTGATATTGGTTTTGAGTAATCAGGATTACTCTCGTTTCTTTTGGGTTCAGGTTCCTGCATCACTAAGACTGTAAGAGATAAGAATTTGAGCCGATTTTTATTATGATTGTACTAAATCACATAGAAGGTTTTGTAATCTGTAGAGCAAAATATCTAATGCAAGAAAATGAGGAAATATGAAGATAAACAACATAAATATGTACGCAATTCTCTCTCTGAATATGACTGTCTGTCTTTTATGCATAATGCTCACTTTTGCGGACACATCCAATAGTTGAAACTCGAGTGCAAGCCGTTTTTTGTTCTTTTCACTTCTTATCGCATTTCTTTAGTAGTTCTTTTGTTGAAATCAAACTGGTTTATGTTGTTTTTGTAGGAATTTGTCACTATTTTGAAGAAAGTAACATGGTGTTAGTCTATCTTTTGTCTTAAGGCTCTTGACCACGTGTCTATCAATACAAGTCTCAGTTTCTCCTTTATATCCCTGCAGATATCAAGGTTGATCTATACAAATGCAGGCAATGCTATCCTGGCACTAGCATCGAATGCCATTCATCTGCTTTGGAAATGGCCGCGAAATGAACGCAATTCAAGTAGCAAGGTATGCTAGATTGCCTGGATGCTAAATTTTCATTTCCTTACTGGTTATTATTTTTATTTGGAGATGAGCTCAATTTTAGAGTGAATTCTTCATTCTTTAGGCAACAGCCAGTGTATCACCTCAACTATGGCAACCATCTAGTGGCATTTTGATGACCAATGATGTTGCTGACTCTAACCCTGAGGATGGTGTACCCTGTTTTGCTTTATCCAAGAATGATTCTTATGTGATGTCTGCATCAGGAGGGAAGATCTCTCTCTTCAATATGATGACATTTAAGGTGACTGATAAAATAATTATTATCTGCTCAAGTCAAATTATGCTGTTTGATAATGAATCAGTTGACTAAACCTAACTTTCTGGACAAGTACAGACAATGACTACTTTCATGCCTCCACCACCTGCGGCAACATTTCTTGCATTCCATCCTCAAGATAATAATATAATTGCTATTGGTATGGATGATTCAACAATCCAGATATACAATGTCCGTGTGGACGAGGTATGGTTAATGATATTCTGGGTAGGGAGTTGGATAGTAACCAACCCTTCTTATTATGTAATTACCATGACATTTCATCATTGCAGGTCAAAAGCAAGCTTAAAGGTCACTCTAAAAGAATTACTGGGCTGGCCTTCTCTCATGTGCTTAATGTGCTTGTTTCATCAGGAGCAGATGCCCAGGTTAGAAGGGTTTTCAATTTTTATGCATGCAGAGAGTTGTAATGGGCCTTGTGCCTACTATATATCTTGTAGGCATGATATTTTTAAGCTAATAGGGGTCCTCCCAGTTCTTTGACTAGAAAATGGGAAGACTCAAATCATCTGTTTTTTCAAGATATGCCTTTATGGATCACTAATTCAAGAATATTGCAATCTGGCTAGCAGTAATCATTCTCCAACCGAGAAATTAGTGCTCAAGTTCCTTTGACTAACGAGGAAACATGAGAATAATTTTCTTCCTTAACCCAAGCCTCTATTTTTCCTTTGGCTCCACACCCTTTTCCTTTGGTCATGAATTTATCAGGGCCGCAACTTCTCTAGTAAGTCATGGACACCATTTTTTTACATGGTTATTAGAATCTGGAGTCTTGTCCTTATTAGACATTTGTAAAGAAACAAGCGCTTAAGCAATGTAAGGCCTACTCTGGCCAAACAGGATCTTTAAATATGAACAAATAGAATTCAGTTATACATGTATATGAACAAATTTGAAGTTTAACAGATTTTAACAAATTTAGTTAATGTCTGTTTGACTGCAATTTTTATTTCAATGCTGTTAGCTTCCTGGACTTATATATATATATATATATATATACACAGAGAGAGAGAGAGAGAGAGAGTTGCTAAGGAATTTATCAGTTCTCCAATTGATTAATAAGAACGGCTCTGGCTAGATAGCTAAGGTGCCCTTATCATATAGTCAATGAAGCATTAAGAGGTGCATCTTCTTTTGACCTATGGTGACTCATAGCAGTTTGATGTTGTTGATTGATGATCCAGCATACAGGGGTTAATGTCTCTGGATAAGAGAGTGAATTGACTTATGACCTGCTTTTCTTTTGATCCAGCTTTGTGTTTGGAACTCTGATGGATGGGAAAAGCAGAAAACCAGATTCCTGCCGATTCCAGCTGGGAGGACACCAACGGCACAATCAGACACTCGTGTACAGTTTCACCAGGACCAGACGCATTTCCTTGTTGTACATGAGACACAACTTGCTATCTATGAAGCAACAAAATTAGAATGTGTCAAGCAGGTCTCTCTCTCTCTCTCTCCAACTGACTTTTTGTCAGCAAGTAACTGTATGTTAGAGGTGATTGATGCCATTCCTTATTTTTGACAGTGGGTCCCCGGGGAATCTGCTGCTCCAATCTCTCATGCAACATTCTCGTGCGATAGCCAGCTGGTATATGCCAGCTTCTTAGATGCAACTGTGTGTGTATTTACGGCCGCCAATCTCAGACTCCGATGTCGCATAAGCCCTGCAGCTTATCTTTCACCCAGTCTCTGGTATTCCCGTATATTCTGAACGTGGGGTAGTTAAAATGAGTCTAGAGACATCTTACCAGGATAATTTGTGGATGTTTCTTTACCCATTTTCAATTCTAAAGTCGATTTTCTCTGCAGCAACTCGAATGTCCATCCGCTAGTGATTGCAGCACATCCACAGGAAGCAAATCAGTTTGCATTGGGTCTATCAGATGGTGGAGTTCACGTCTTCGAGCCTCTTGAATCCGAAGGAAAATGGGGAGTGCCTCCACCAGTTGAGAATGGGTCAGCAAGCAGTATGCCGGCTACACCTTCAGTCGGAGCCTCAGGTTCCACCGATCAACCTCAAAGATGATCAAGGGCCAGTTGGCCGCCTGCCAAGCAGTTCTTGATTTTACATGCTTCACTTGCCGCCATGTTCCAAAGTATGGATGGGTATGCTTCTCATTTGACTAACTGCACTACTACTTTTGTGAAAAGAAAAGAAAAGGAATTGGAAAAAGAAGCTTGCAGCAGACTAAGAAATGTTAAAGGTTGGTGTCAAGTACAAAAGCATGTTGCAATGTTGCAATCAGCCCTGTAGAAAAGCCCATTCTGATCAGCTCCTCCTGTTTCTGTTTCTGATGTTCTTTGCCCCTGCAGTTCCTGAGTTCATAATGTGTAATTTACATCATGATCTGGGATGCAGACATGTAGATGTAACATGTTGATCAGGTGCCATGTAAGCTAAATCTTTTAGGCATATTAGCAGCTTTCTTGCAGAAATGAATTTCTTCTCTAGCAAATTTGTTTGTTTTTCCGAGGGTTCTGCGAACTGGGCGACCAAAGAGTCTTAGTTCGGTTAATGGTAAAAACGCCGGCTGAGATGGGCCGGCAGACACTTTACAAACTTATTGTTCAAATCGTTGCATTAGAAGTTCGAATTATAAGAACAAACTTTATATATTTAAGTTTGTAGTAAAGATGATTCTCCCGACTCTGCAAAACGACGACTAGCATTGAGATTCTACTCGTTGATTGAATAATCAGTGTCCCTTTGGCTTTGCTCACTCTTTCTTCCTTTTCAAGACTGCAAAACTAAACGACATAGGAAAAGCTTCAATCTTATTTTACACAAAGGTGGGTTTTATGAATTGCGGTTTGTCAATCATTCCTATTGATTTATAGTTGAATTCTAGCCCATATTAACTATCATAACAAAGTTCCTCATCTATTTTGCTAAGAGAATTGTTCCATTTCATATATCACTCCATTGTGATTTTTAGTTGGTTTAATCCATACCCCCATCCTTAAACTATTAAGAAATGTGGTTTTTAGTCTTTCAACTAAAATTTTGTCATATTCTATCCTTCATTTATTTGTTTTCATTCCTTTTAGTCATTTGGTTAATAGAGCGCTAGCGGCTGGTGTGTAGGTGCTTTAGCAAGCTATTGAAAATGTTATGTTAGATTAATGAAAATGCCTATCATGTTATGTTAGATTAATGACGGTGCTATGCTCTGCAAATAGTAGACAATTTGGATATGAAGTAGACCCAAGTGGCAAATTTGGGTTAAATCTACAAATGGGTATTTGGATCAAGTGCATGCCTAAATGGTTCAAGAACCAACAACCCAAAGCAAAAGGAGCAATGAAAGAGCAAAACAAAGTTGACGGTTAAACCAAGGCCGAGTGGGATGGGTACCCCCCCCCCCCCCCTTCCCCGGGGTCATGGATGGCATAGCTCGATTGAAGACTTCCTATCGATCCGTTGATGAAGCATGAATCACAACTTGTTAAGCAAATGCATAATTGAGCAAGGCAAAGAGAGAATAAGGCAATAACCCAGTGGGGTTGTTCCCCCCACTCAGTTAAGAAGGATCAAGCTATGAATAAGGATCCCTATTGAAGAGCAACAAGCAAAAACAAAGCAAATCAAGCAAAGAAAAGAGCAAAAGCCTAGGGAAAGCCGAGGAGATCCCACCACTCAGCTATGACCGAGTGGGGTGCACCCCACTCGGTTATGGTTACATGCCATCTGCCCGTTTTCTTCCCAAATTTGATCGAGCCATCCATCACCCCTGGAAGCCTCTCTTGTAGCTAAAAAGACCCTATTGGGATGTTCTTCAAACCAAACTCAGGAGCCTCTTTCCAAGATCCTCCTAGGGACCCACAAGAAT
The DNA here is from genome assembly GCF_014633365.1 of Diospyros lotus. Lineage (NCBI taxonomy): Eukaryota > Viridiplantae > Streptophyta > Magnoliopsida > Ericales > Ebenaceae > Diospyros > Diospyros lotus. The sequence goes on from NC_068351.1 coordinate 24,282,476, forward strand.
ATTTTAAGATTCTATAGAATATGCTCAGAATATGCCACTTCAAAAGTGTGTGATGATTGCCATGTGTTCCCATTTCCCTCCTTTATAAATAGGAGGATTGATGATATAATGATATTGATTTTAAAGTTTTGATGATGAAAACCAAAATTAAGCTTTTTACTATTCTAGTGGTAAAATGTATATTCTTATATTTCAAAGTTCAAATCAATTTCAGATAAGATTCATATTCAAAATAAGGGAAAATCATCAAATGAAATTAGAGGACATATGCCAAGATAATGGCAAGAAAACCTTATTCAAAATGTTTTGAGTTTGTTTGAGGGATAATGCAAAAATGAGTCTTAAAGATGTTAAGAGTGTTAGTTGTCTAAGTATTTAGATTTGTCGCCTGATGGGAAAATATGTTTTCTGTCAATCAACTAATCCTTTGTGATCAGGCGACTAACTGAATGAAAATGGCTTATATCTGTCGACAGACTCCTTATCATCTATCGACTAATAGTATGGTATACATCTATGTCTTAAGATTTTTAACTTAAATCGGTCGACTATCCAGTTCTAATCTGTCGCATGACAGATTGCTTGCATCTCTTAAATGATTGTTGTATAGCTTGTATCAGGTGTCTGATTGTTTTCATCTGTTGCCTAGCAATATGTATGCATGTGTTAATCTTTTCTATATATAACTGATCTGTCGACTAACCATTCTCATCGGTTGTCTATTTTTTGAATGAGTTCTTTAATTTGTCAACAGATGCTTTGCGTCAGTCAATTGATTTTTTTGCAGATTTCAAATAACAGCTAGTTTTTGTTGCATTTAATACTCTCCAACTCCTTCAAACTGTCAGATTTTTGGAAGCTAGCATTATCAAGTATATATAGGTGGTTGGGACTTCATTTAAAGCTCTCAGTGGATTCAACTACCAAGCTAGCAAGTGTTCAAGAACAATTTATTGAGCTTACATTCTTTTCTCTCACTTATTCATTATAAAGGCTTGTAATTTATTTATTGCTTAATTCTTTTCAAGCCTTATTTTTCATTGAGAGAACTTGTAACTAGGTTAAACTCTTAGGACTCTCTGTTCTATTATGATTCATTTGTTTCCAAGCTTGTAAAGCTTGAGAGCCTATCTATTTGATAGGAGATTGTATCTTTCTAGTCTTTGGACTAGAGGACCTACTTAGTTTAAGTAGGTGTTTTAGTGGATTTGTTTTTGAAACTCCTTAGTGAAAAGCTAAGATAGTGGACTAGGCTTGGGTAAGCCAAACCACTATAAATCTTTGTGTTCTTGTGTGCTTACATTATTTATTTTCTCTTCTTGTAGTATCCATTCCTCACTTACTTAATTCATTCTTTCACTAGAAAATATTTTACATTATTTAAAGTTTTTGAAAGTCATTAATTTCAAAATAACCAATTCACCTCCCCTCTTGGTGTGTGCTCTAGAGCTACATTTCTACACCTTCTTTCTTAGGTAAGTTCACTTTGCCACTCCGACTCTAGTTCTTGCACTCAAGCACCAGAAGATTAACTTAAGTATCAGAGAGTTTGAGGGGGGACATCCACCCGTTCCCTTAACTGGTTGTTCGTCTTGAAAGTCTTCTTAGTCATCAAGAGTCTCATGGTCATCAGGAGCCTTCCATTCATCAGGAGCCTCTCGTTCATCAGCAGCCTCCCGTTCATTAGCAGCCACCTAGTCACTAGAGGTCACCCATTCATTAGGTTTCCTGATCATTGCAACAAGACCCTCAAGTCTCATGATCATCATCGCACAAGACTATCAAAATCACCTTTCCCGCACTATAAATTCATTGTTGTATTTTGGAAACAACAACGAAGAGGCATCATATCCGTCACCCCGCAAGTAACCCGACAACAAAGAAATGGAACGTCAATCATCCCGATCATCCATGATTCGGAGAAAGTTCCCAATATGCCAATGCTCATCCTGACGAAATATAGATGTGTATATAAGCCAACATTGGGCCTAGTCACCAAGTTCGTGTCTCTGTGTCTAACACTCTTGAGTGGATTTGAAGATATTTCCCGTGAAGCATTGAGTCATCAACAAGAATCACTAGAGTTGAGGAGAAGAAAGGCCTCGCCCCTTCGAGAGCTCATGAAAGGGTTGTGTTCGTGCTCTAAAGAGATGGAAGACTGAACATAGGGATTTCTATTGTGGGAGTAGAAGCTTTAGCACCATATGTGCCCTCTGAGGCCCCTGCCTCCTCATCTCTGAGCCATTGACACTTATGGGAGTTCAAAATGCGAAAGCCTAAGAGTGATCCTTGGGAGCTGAAATGATCTAGAGTCTCGAAAGTTGCCCGCTTGGAGAAAAGCTACAAGATAAAGAGTGAAGGAAGAAATGAACCCCAAGACCCCTATTTATAGTGGTCCAAAGAAGCTGAAAAGCATGGGAGTTCGTGCACAATGTAGAAAATCCAAAATGTACTATCGACAGAAGGAATAGAAGAAAAATTGAAAGGAAGGCACATGCATAATTTGCAGGGTAATACACTATTTTGCTTGGGATTCTTGGATGAAAGAGCAGGAAGCGATTGATATACCCTGTAAACAGCAGATAATTTGGATATGGAGCAAACCCAAGTGGCAAATCTGGGTCAAATCTATAAATGGGTATTTGGGTCAAGTGCATAACTAAATGGGCTGAGAACCAACAACCCAAAAGTAAAAGGAGCAACATAAGAGCAAAACAAAGCTGAAGATTAAACCAAGGCCAAGTGGGGGACAATGACTGAGTGGGTACCCCCTACTTGGTCATGGATGGCATAAATCGATTAAAGACTTCCCATCAATTCATTGATGAAGCATGAAGCACAACTTGTTAAGAAAATGCATAATTGAGCAAATCAAAGAGAGAATAAGGCAATGACTGAGTGGGGTACCTGGTTAAGAAGGATCAAGCTATGAAGATGGACCCCTATTGAAGAACAACAAGCAAAAACAAAGCAAATCAAGCAAAGAAAAGAACAAAAACCAAGGAAAAGCCAAGGAGATCCCACCACTTGGCTATGATTGAGTGGGGTGCACCCCATTCGGTCATGGCTACATGCCATCAACACGTTTCGTTCCCAAATCTGACCTAGCCATCTGTCACCCTTGGGAGCCTTTCTTGTAGCCAAAAAGACCTTCCCAGGGCATTCTTCAAACCAAACCCAGGAGCTAATATAAATGTATAGCAATGACACCAATACCCAAGAGGGGGGGTGAATTGGGTTGTTTAAAAAAATTAGTTGAACTTGAAAATCTTTTTGATGAAAAATTAGATTTTAGTGTAAGTGAGGATGATTGAAATACTTGGAACAATAAATGAAACAAAGAGCACACAAGCAAATGAGGGACAACGATATATAGTGGTTCGGTTTAAACCAAGCTTAATCCACTACCTTAGCTCATCATTAAGAATTTTTCAAACAATTCACTATAATTCTCCTATCACTTCGGATAGACCTTCTAGAAACAAGCTAGAAATATATAATCTCTTACTTAAATAAGAAAACCCTCTAGTAACAAGCTAGGAAAAACAATCCTCCTACAAGCAATGTAGACCTTTTAGCAAAACAAGTTAGGAAAAACAAACCTCCTACTCAAGCACAAGTAGGTCCTCTAACTAGATGAGCTAGGAACACAAGATTGATATAAGAAGAGAGGATTTAAGAGTTTACACTCTTAGTTACAATTTCTCTCAAGAATGAATGCAAGACTTGAAATAAAATTATACAAAATGAATACAAAATCTTGGAGAGAAAAATGAATAAGCAATGAAACACAAAAATTAAAGAGCATTTGAGATCTTGTAATGAGATCACTTGGACCACTTGAATCATCCATCTACCCTTAATTTATAGTGCATGACGAGATCTTGTGAGAATATAGTTGTTGGAAGTGGAACGAACACTTTGCATAAGTAGACAAACTAGCCATTGGAACTTTCTGCAATAAAAACGGTCGACAGGTTCAATAACTTGGTTGACCAGTTAGTTAAAAAATTTAAACAACGATCGACAGGTGAATCAAGGCGGTTGTGTAATACCCGAGAAATTATTAAGAGTATAAATGATATTTAATGAAGGGTATAACTGGAATTATCGAAAGAATAAGGCTATAGGACACACTAACGCAGTTTTAGATGACTGAATCAGTCGGAGGGAGTACCCCAGATCTTAGATAGCCAAGAAAAATGGTATAGTATCGACGAGTGATTTAAATTATGATTTTTAGTGATGAAAGAAATTGGATCGGGAACAGTTTTCGGTATAGCTATTGACCTGGCTAAGAAAACCGAATCGATGTAGGAGACGTTCAGAAGATCAACGGAGTGGGTTAAGGACTAGTATTTAATGTGTAGAACAACCCTTAAGCGATTTCGGGTTGAAACAAATGGATTTAAGGTCGAGTTAACTAGTCGGGCCCAAGTGCAATTTTTCTAAATTTGCTCGGGGGAGGTCAAAACGGTAATTTTCGAAAGTTCCAAGGGTGAAATGAGATGTACAAAGCTTGTGGGCCTTATTAATATAGTTGGATTTATCAGGGGTGTTGTGGAAAGGGCAGAAATGTCATTTGAAGAAAACTGAGGGCCAAAGGGTAATAAATCGAAATTGGGCAGTGTGAACGCAAGCCAAAATTCGGCCGCCGCCTTCCACCGCACGTGGAGGCCTTTTCCGGCGATGGGACGATCGGGGAAAAACTGGGGGAGGTCGTATACGGCGTGGGCTGGCTTGGGGACCAAGCCTTGGCCACTGATTGGCCGGAACTTGGCCGTATTTTTGCTATAAATAGCAAGGGTTTCGGCCGAAACTCGTGGAGTAAATCGATCGCAATTTTAGATGGTTTTGAGAGAGTGGTTAAGGGGCTATTGGTGTTCGCATCAAGGGGAAGATTTTGGGAGGTTTAGGAAGCATTTTCATCAAGAATAGAGGCCGATTGAAGCTCGGCCAAGAGCGGGTGGCAGACCGCCTTCCGCCGTCTGCAACTGCCATTTTTGGGCCTTTTCCGGCGGGGTTTCGGCTTGAAACCGGTACCAATGTGATCGACTTCAAGTGAGCTTCAAGGGGGTGCCACTTTCGGAACCATCGGAGCAACCGTCGGTAGCCGAAAATTTGGGGAAGAAGGTGGCGCGTGGCTGCACGCGCCACACACCACTCGCACCCACGCGCTAGGCGCGTGAGGGCGCGTGGATGGGGGCATTTCGGTAATTTCTCCTCCAGTATTTTTATTTATTTATTTTGGGATTTATCATGTTAAAATAGTTTGGAAAATATTTGAGGAGATAATTATTTTGGAATTATTGAAGTGAAAAATGGGAGAAAATAGAAGAAATTAAGGAAAATTTGAGGAAAATAGATTTTAATGCTTCCTTAATTAATTATGGTGTTTAGGAAGTGTTGTGGTTCGAGGTTGACTGTAAGTTCGAGTACTTGTATTTTGGCACGCAAAGCGAGATTGTGCACGAGGATCGAGGCAATTCGAATACGTTCGAGGTAAGTAGTCTGACTCTAGTTTTACCCTTGTTTTGGAAATGTCTTGGTGTGAGTGTAGTGAGTTCAGGTGAACGAGTGACACGGTAGGGCACTCGAAACCAGAACTCAGGATGCTATGCTTATGCGTTTTATTCATATATATATGGCATCATTTGCATATTGATCATGTAATATATTGCATCAACTATTTTTACTTGCAAAAGAGTCGGTGCATGGCGTGTGATTTTCATATCATTGGGGTATTGATTTTCGTGTTGTTATTGGGTCCGTATGGGACGGGATGGGGTCTTCTTGAGAATGGGACAAGGTTAATCCTGATAAACGAGTGACACGGTAGGGCACTCGAGAGATTAAGTATGTCGCGCTGTAAGGTCAACCCCAATGGTGTGTGGAAGGTGTTTCCACGGGAGGTTGAGTATGTCAGGGAAATTTCTCAAGATAGACGTGTTTGCATGTGTCGTTTTGTCTGTGTATGCCATGCTCGTATATTTGTTCATGCATTATGTAAACTGTTTCATGCCGTCACTTAGATGTTTTGTCATCTAACCTAGGTTATACCCCTGGAATGTTCAATGTACCAGTTAGGGACTGCTGCGAGGGCAAGGATGCAGTCGGTTGAAGGTCAACGGTGCTTAGATTGATAGTCGATGTAAACTTTGGGGGTTTTAGTATGTATTTCAGTTTGTGTATGGATAGTTGTACGATAACGCTGTTATCATTTGGTTATCTATATCATGTATTTTGTTATGGAAATACTATGTAAGAATCTCGGTGTTTGATGTTAATGTATCCGCTGCGTTATGATTTGTCTCGTTTAGTTGTTAAGATTATTGATCTTGTTAAGTTAAACGGGCAAGACTGGGGCTTTCGGGATCTTGTGTGTGCATGTGAAGGCTGTTCATGAAGCACCGCGCGTGATGATGTTAAATAAAAAAAAGATTCCTGAAAATACCCTTATAGTGACATACCCGACGAGGCGGGGTGTTACAGGTTGACCTTTTTTAGGAACGGTCGACAGGTCATGATGCAGAAGCGATCGACATCAAACTACAGAGAGCACTCAATTCAACCGGTCGACAACCTATAAGGACCGGTCGACAACATGGGGCAAAAATGGTCGATCGTTCTATAGAACTGATCGACAGCTTGTCTCACGTTCTTAAAAGTTTTGCTTCATTTTCTCCAACGTTTTTAGAATCGATTTTTGAAAGACCTTTTGGAAGATATGTTTGAGACAAACCATTTTGTTTTTCCAATCTCCATTAAGAAATTGTGCCAAAGAAATATGTTGTTTGAGTGAAATTTTATTTTAACTTGAAATCAATTTTGTTAGCTTGAGACCAGGTATAAGACTAATTGTTTTTGTATCATAAAAACCAAAACATCAGGAGTCTTTTTCCATAACCTTCTCGAGGACCCACAGGAATATATCAAGATTTTATAGAATATGCAGGGAATATACTCAAAATATGCCACCCAAGAAGCGTGGGATGGTTGCCATGTGTCCCCTTCCCCCTCCGCTATAAATAGGAGGACCACCTCCTCTCTCAGGTAAGTTCACTCTACCACTTTGACTCCATTTCTTGTGCTCAAGCACCATAAGACTAACTTAAGCATCAGAGAGTTTGCGCATTGACATCCACCCATACCCCTAACTGGTTGTTCGTTTTGAAAAGCCTCTTAGTTATCAAGAGCCTTCTGTTCATTAGGGGCCTCCCGTTCATTAACAGCCTCTTGTTCACCAAAGGTCACCCATTCATCAGGTCTCTTGATCATTGCAACAAGACCCTTAGGTCTCCAAATCATCATCGTGCAAGACTATCAGAATCACCTTTCTAGCACTATAAATTCATTATTGTATTTTGGAAATAACACATATCATCCCAAATTGAGAGAAGAAACCACCCATGTCATTTGGACTACCAAAAACGACATTGTTTTGAATGTCCTATTCTCCCTCTTCTCTTCTCTTCATCCAGCCTTCATCCATTCTAGTTGTTGTTAGAGATATGCCCCACAAGCCAATTATATTTACATGTAATTGATCATATTTTATATCGTGACTCTTTATCTTCAATCAATTATTATTGCAAGGCATTATGTTTTTTGTTTGTCATTGATGGTTGTCTTTATAATTTCCATATTTGACAAAGTCCATAGATCATATAGGCTCATGGAATATGGTCGTGCATAGAGATGACGATCATGAAACATATTCCTTATAAGCCTTGATCTTAAATGTTCCTAGTCGTAGAGTTATTAGGATTGGACACTAATAACTCGGATAGACTAGCACATATGATGTATGCTCAATTAGGAGAATGTCTTGTTTCATAGACATTGGTGTGTGGACACTAGTGCATATATGTGGGTGCTTATTATAAGAATAAGTACACTGAACTGACCCGCTACAGAATTCCTAATGGTAATTGTTGATTGTCGAATTGGAATTTCTATGTTGCAGTAGTGCAGATTGGTCCTTAGACTTGAGACATCATGGTAGTCTTATATTTGACTGGTTACGCTTTGGTTCTTTTTGGATTCCAATGGAGTCATTAACAAACTATCACTGGGCATAACCTTATCACATATGAAGGCTTGTGAATGTCGAAATAGGATTCATCACTTATCGACAAGATGAGAAGATGTCCTATGTATTCCGATGATTTCATGACTAAGGAAATCCTTGGCTAAGGTGAGATGGAAATCAAAAGATGTTTTGATTTCATTGAACAAGTCATAAATCTGGAATGGATACATAGTTATTGAATGACTATGGTTTCGTCATAAAACCATACCCTAAATTCAATCGGGACATAGTTGATGAAAGGATTTTACTGTACGGTAATTGCAATCGAAAAGGTCCGTGTTTTTTCATCGTTGGCTAGGCATTCATGGCATGTTGCTAGACGTTAACCATGATATGTAGGGTTTTAGAATTAATATGATTAATTCTAAAACTATTAATTAAAGAGTTTAATTAAGAAGCCCATGAGATGAGTTAATTATGAAGCCCATAAGTTTAATTATTCTAAGGAGTTGGGCCTTCATATAGCCCAATAGAATTGGCCCTACATCTAGCCCAATGGTGGACCTAAGGGGTCACACACTTGGGTCGAGTCCGTTCCACAAATTAAAAGAGAGATACGGCCCAATATGATTATGGGCCAGACCTAAATCGTTTAGGGTTTTTCCAAAGGCATAATTAGGGTTTTTACTCTATAAATAGGCCACTTAAGAAGCTGGAAAAATAAGGAGAAATTCGGATCTCTCATTGGAGGCGCCTAGGGTTACTAGCATTACTCAAGGCGTTCGTGGAAACGGCCGATCGTGTGGACCGACTTGGAGGAGTTCGTGTTTGCGGCTCTACGGATCAATCAAGGCAGAATCATATCTTCATGGTTGCCCGGTTCCTAATAGTTGTAGCCATTCTTTTCTCTTTCTCATCCATTCTAGCCATCGCCATTCCTTTTCTCTTCCTTGTCTATTCTGATAAGTTCAAAATGCTATGGCACACACCCAAGATGGGGGGTGAATTGGGTAAAATCATTTATTCAATCTCTTTATCTTTCTTTACTATTGAGCTTTAAACATTTGAGTATTTATAACTTTTGATTACTCTTGAATTAATATAGCCGTTGGAGGTCAAATATATAAATTTTAGACATTAGAAAACTAGCCGTTAGAAATTTCTCGATAAAAAAGGTAGATAATTTTCAAAATGTTATCGACAATTATTTTAAAATATTGAAAGCTAGTTGACAGTATAGCAAAACTTTCAACTGTAATGTTTACAAAAATAGTTGACAATAAGCTACTGAGAATATGCATATTGGATAGTTGATAGTTTAAATAACCGGTTAATAGTCTTGAGTAATAAGTCGACAGTTTCAAAGAAGAATAAAAATCCAGTCGACTGTTTAATCCTAAAACATTGATTCAAAATAAATGCATTAAAATCTATTGACTTGATTTAAGGATCACTCGGAAGTTCTAAAGAACCAAACGATGGTTTAGAAAAATAGGTCGACAATTTTTCATTGGATTTATATTTTCAAGTTCCTTTATTTTCCTTTTAAAACATTAACAATTTTTTAGGATTCATAAGATTTCACTGATTTAAAAGACAAATTCAAGGATTGTTTAAGATCAAAACTTTGAATTCCAAAATACTTTGTTTGACATGTCCAAAACCTTTTGAATTCTAAAACACTTGGTTTGAAATGTCATAAAGACTTAATAACCACTAATGATGTAGCTTAAAGTAGCTTGAATGGAGTTAATGATTACTTGATAGTTCTTCCATTCTAGAACATGATATCACTTTCATTTTAGAACAAGACTTAAAATACAATTTTAGAACATTTTTAAGGCTTATTCAAAGTAATGTTTTAAGTTTAAAACCTTGAAGACTAAAACACTTTAACAATACTTATTAAAGTTTTGTGTAAAGATACCCACAATCAAAACCATTTCAAAATCAAACCAATATAAAGAAGTTTGGAAAATTGTCAAGGAAGGGGAGAATCTTGCACCTTATGTGAAACAAAGGGTCATAATGCCTATAAATTCCCAACAAAACCTACTAGCACATCTTAGACAACATTATTTATATGCTTATAATTCTTAAAAAAAAATGCATTGAATTGGATGTAAATCTTTTATGGTTATTTTATAATGTTGCAGAATTGTCCAAAGCCTAGTAGGCCAAAGGAAAGTACAAAGAAATCTTGAGCTGAGCAACGGGTAAACAATAAGTTGCCAAGTGAATGAGAAGCAACTCTAAGAGATTGAAGAAGGAAAATCCACAAGTTGGGTATGATTGTTTTATTAATAATACTAAGGGCTATTAGCACGAAAAATTCAAACATTTTTACGTTTTTACGATTTTATCCAAAAGTTTCAATTTTGGCAATAATGTCCCAATTTAATCAATTAGTTTCAATTTTATCCACAACCCGGATTTAATTCGTTAGCGTCCAAGATTCGCTAACATGGCATGCCATCTGACATTTTAAAATATTTTAAGTGGGTCTCATATGTAATATGTAAAAAAAGGCTATTATCACGAAAAAATCAAACTTTTTCATGTTTTTGCAATTTTAACCAAAGGTTTTAATTTTGGCAATAAGGTCTGAATTTGATCAATTGGTTGCAATTTTATTCACGACCCAGATCTGATTTGTCAGTGTCTAATACCTGCTGACGTGGCATGCCACATAGCATTTTAAAACATTTTGAGTGGGTCCCAATGCACATGTGTAAAAAAAATAAAAAATAAAAATAATGTTAAATATATGTTATATATATGTGTATGTGTATGTGTGTTATAAATATATTTTTACAAAGGAAGGCAAGTGGAGGACGGGGATGGTGACAACGAAAGACAATGACGGCGACAAGTGACGATGCTAGGCTGAAGGCGACGACTGATCTAGAAACTGGAGGTGGCGATGGAGGCTGATCTAGAAGAAGGCTGAATTTGGAAGCTTGATGGCTGATTGTTGATGTCAATGGGGTCGGCTTAAGCGACCGATGGCGAGGGCGAGGCAACCAACAAAGGACATCATCAGCCGGTAAGAGTAGAGGGTCGTCAATCGCTTTCTATGAGGTGGCCATGAGTAAAAGGAAGCCCAGATCAATGGTCGGTCCAGCTTCCAGATTGGTCATCATCACTGTGAGCAGGAGCAAGCCTAGATCAATCGTCGCCTCCAACTTCTAGATCTGTCATCGTCGTAGTTGTCGCCATCACCGTTTTCCTTTGTCACCATCACCGTTCTTTACCTGCTTCCTTCTCTCTGTGCATATATATATATGTTAAATATATATATATATATATATTTAATATCATTTTATTTTTATTTTTTTACATGTGTATGTGGGTCCCACTTAAAATGTTTTAAAATGCCAGGTGTCATACCATGTGTAACACCTCGCCTTTCCAGGGCATTAGGTAACGTAAGATTCCGGGGATATTTTTTTTTCCAATTAATAGAAACTCAACACAAAATCGATCTCTGAAGATCCCGGTACACTTTCTCAGTATATTAACTATGAACCATCAATAAACTAAGACAGGTACATAATCTCAAATGCGGAAGCTAGATCGAAACCTTAATTAATCATAATCGAACTCACTTTATTTATAACATAAAGTCAAACCAACATTTACATGACGTCATCAAAATTAACAACATAATTGAAAATGACATAAAGTAAACTATCCACTAATCGTCGTCACTCCTTGGCGATCCCTTTCCCTTTCGCATCGCTGCCTTTACTCGGAACGTTTGAATATTCCAGGGACATAGTCCATATTAGACGATGAATCATCTAAGTGAGTTCAAAAACACATTTTTCATGAATGAATGCAAGACATGAAATAAACCAATACACTCGGTAAGCTCTAGCCCAAGAGAATTTCAAGTGCTTAACCCTACCACGAGAAAAAAAATAATCTCTCTAAAAGCTATGCCACCATACCGACACATCGACACGACACGATTCTAGCTTAAGAGGAGCAAGACAACGCATCTCTCCAACATCTCAGGAACAATCGTTACCAACTGCCGGCCCAGGAGGGTCACATTAACGCAGGAACCCGGCTTACCACATTTACGTCAGAGAATACGTTCCCACTCTAAGTATCAAGGAACCACCACACAATCCCAACTCCAAAATTTCACATGAACCACCTAGTCATCCTAGTGCAACTTCCTTGACAAAAAGGCCTGGCACGGAAACCAAGGCGACTATCCCGATATACTCACCAGCACAAAATACCCCTATTATTCCGTCACGCCCTTGGAGAATTATGGCTACACTATCCAGACAACATCCTAGGCTGACATCCCACATGAACAACACAATATGGACCACCTAATCATGCTAGTGCAACTTCCCTGACCAAATGGCCTGGCATGGAAACCAAGGTGACTATCCCGACATGTATAATAGCACAAGATATCCCTATTATTCTGTCATGCCCTTGGAGAATTATGGCTACACTATCCAGACAACATCTTAGGTTGACATTCCATACGAACACACAAAACGCAAGATAATGCCACATTTCACAATTCAATATATCATATAAACAACAATTTTATAAAATGCAATGCACAAGTTCGAAACATTGAGGGACCAACCTCTCTCATAAAACCAACCGTCACCGATTACCGTTTGCATGCAATAAAACCATTTTGAATAAAACCACAACACATTTAGGTAATACAAATACCAAGTTTTAGGGTAGAAACACCCACAGTAATTAAGTTTGGGGGAGAACCACTCACAACTTAAAACCAAGTTTCCAGGTAGAACACTCACAGATCGAACCATTTGCATGAACAAGTCAAATTTAGTAGTGACCAACTCACCTCGAACGTATTCGGATCACCTCGATTCTCGTGTACTACCTCGATTTGCGTGCTAAATCACAAACACTTGTATTTATACTCAACCTTGAGCCACGACACTTCCTAAACACCATATTTAATTAAAAAAGCATCAAAATTCATCTTCCTCAATTTTTTCGTAATTTTCTCTATTTTTCACCCAATTTTCTCCTCGATAATTCCAAAATATTTATTTTCTCAAACATTTTTCAACACAATAATTCCTAAAATAAATATAGAAAAATACTGAGTGAAAATTCCAAAAATACCCTTATCACACGCGCCCTCACGCTCCTGGTGCGTGGCTGCGCGTGGAGTGTGGCGCGTGCAGCTCACACGCTACCTTCTTCTCCGATTTTCAACCGCCGACGATGGCTTCGATTCCAGATCTGATCACACCCTCTTCAAGCCCTTGATGAGTCGATCCTAGGGGTACCAACTTTCGACCGAAAGGACACCGGTTGCAAGTAGGTGAAGGTGGACCGCCTCCAGATTCCGGCCGAGCTTCAAACTGCCTTCAAACGCACCCAAAACACCTCCAAACGCTCCAGAAACAAAGCCCACACACCAAGGAGCAAAAGCCCTCTATCCATTCTCTTCGATTCACACCAAAATGCAGCCAATTTTTGTGTAAAGATTCTACCGAAACTTTCGCTATTTATAGACGATTTTCGACCATTTTTCCACCAATCAACGACCAAGGCTTTGCCTTCAAGTATCCTAGCGCCGTATACGACCTCCCCTGAACCTCCCTCGGCTGTCCCATCACCGGAGATAGTGTCCACATGCGGTGGATTTGTGGCGGCCGACTTTTGGCTTGCATTCACACTGCCCAACTTTGATTTATTGCACTTTCACCCCCTAGATTCTTCCAAGGTCATTTTTTCCCTTTGCATGATACCCCTAATCTATCCAACTATACCACTAAGGCCCACAAGTTTAGTACTATTCATTTCATTCTCAAAATTCCCAAAAATCTATCATTTTGACCTCCCTCAGGCAAATTTAAAAAATTACACTCAAGCTCGACTGGTCGATTTGACCTTAAATCCATTCGTTTCAACCCGAAATCAATCAAGGGTTGTTTTATATGCAAAATCTAAGCCCTCAAGACACTCCGTTGACTTTTCGGATGTTTCCTACGTCGATTCGATTTTTCCAGCCCGGTCGACAATTGTACCAAAAATTGTTCTCGGTCTAATTTCTTTTATCACCTAAATTCTTAACTCGAATCGCACTTCGATATCATTCCATTTTCCTTGGCTATCTAGGGTCCGAGGTACTCCCTTCATTCGATTCGGTCACTTAAACCTACGATAGTGTACCCTATAGCCTCATTTTCCAAAAATTCCATTTATGTCCTTCATAATATGCCATTTATAACCTCGATAATTTCCCGGGTATTACATTCTCCCCTCCTTAATAAATTTCGTCCTCTAAATTTAGCCCGTGATAAATTGAATCACTGCTACTGCTAATGACACCCAATGGAAATGTCTAAGTATATCATTCCTAATCTTTAGCAATCATTCTTAGCTCACATCTCTATTCGGTCCATGCTTACCAGACATGTTGCTTATTTTCCAAAATATCCCGTTGTAGCTCTAAACAAGCGGTTACATGCATCTCAAAATAATTTATAACACTCAATATCATTTCCAATCACATCCTCAAAACCCATTTTATTTTGACTCCTAATTCTCCCAACCCACTCTAATGCTAATGCATATGCCATGATCATATAGAAATCGATAACATTGAACCAACTCGGCGTACCTTTCTCCTTTGTCAGGTAGATCTCTTCGTCATCCTTTGATAGGTAGAAGACTCGTCCAGGGCGAGGTTTTTGTGCCTCGCTCGCTTTTCCCAATTGCTCCACCTTCTGCCTCTTTAGGCATTCGCTCGAGTAGTGACCGGGTTATTGACACATGAAACATGTGATCCTCATTCGATTCCCGGTCGAAGGTGCCTCTTTATTCTTAGGGCAGTCCTTTTCCTTGTGTCCTTCTTCGTCACACGTAAAACAGTGGACATGTTTTTGAAAACATTGTCTCCCTGAGTGTATCTTGTTACATCGGGGACACGGCTCACTATTTTTGGAGTTCCTTCCATCTGATTTATGTTCCCCACCTTTCAGATCTTTCTTCTTTTTGTCCGATCTAATCAAACCAACTCGTAGTAATTTGTCTCCGTGGATAAGGCTCTATCCAACGCCTTGTTGTAAGTGTCTGTTGTCCACGAGCTAAGAGCTTGTTGTAGTCCACTTTTAATCCACCCACAAATTTCCGTGCCTTCTGCCACTCATCGGCTTCGTACACAGGCACATACCTGATCAGTTGAGTAAACTTGACGTCATATTGAGTTACCAACATCTCGTCAGTCTGCTTTAATTTCATGAATTCCCAAGTGTTTTCTTCTCTCCAGCTCCGAGGAAAATACTTTACGTCAAACGCTTCCTTGAATCTTACCCAAGTCACAGGTTGAGCTTGCCTCGACCTTGGATCTTGCTCCACTTGCCTAGGTATCCTCTGCAAAGCTCGTTGAGCTGATTGCCACCATCGTCCAGCCTCTTCCTCTAGCATGAACGTAGCACAGTTAACTTTCTCTTTGTCACTGCACTGCAAATGTTGGAGCAGCTTCTCAGTTTGTTCCATCCAGAACTCGGCCATGCAAGGGTCATATTCTGCTTTTCCCCTGAACACCGGGGGTCTTTGTCAGTGGTACTGATCCAACACATGAGTAGTATGCCTCGGCGGCTCGTTCCTCATCACATGTGTCAGCATACCTTCTAAGATTCTTTCCATTCGATCAAGTTTATTCTCACTAGGTCTTGATCGCTCCTCTTGTCGTCCATCGCTCGTGACATGATTCGCAGAATGACTGCGATGACTGCTACTACTGTCACTCTCATCTCGCTCATTGAGATCCATGACTCTCCGAGTCTTCACCATCTAAAAAAGAAAAACATTTCCTTAATCAGTGCTAAACTTACTTAAAGATAATCTCAATCTTGCTAACAGTCCTTTTCGAGTCCCATAACTATTAGGGATACCCTGTCCAAATCTTAAATCATGAATAGTCAAAAATTCCTAATCTCTAACCACCTTTACGGGACTCAATACTACATCCCGGCCATTTCATTCTTTAAGTCAACCTTTAAACTAAACACACTCGACTCGTTCCCATGAGTCATTTCCTTGAGGTAACCTTACCTCGATCCTCATAACATCTATTTTGAGATTCTTATCCTCAAACTCGATCCTCAGAATCCTTAAACTCGATTCTCTACAACACTTGTCAAATTATCCTAGGTTTAATATTCCTAGGATCCTTGATCCAAATTGAATTATTTCTAACTCGATCACTCTCGATAACTACCAATTCTCCCATTTCTAAGCGTAAGGATTTTAACTATTGACCTCAAATCGATAGTTTCCAAATTTTCAGCGAAATCTATAATCCTCAAATAACCTTCGCTCTAATCAGAGTCTCTTAAATTTCAAACCTTCGCTCTGATACCAATTGTAACACCCCGCCTTTTCAAGGCGTTAGGTAACGTAAGATTCTAGGGATATTTTTTTTCCAATCAACGAAAACTCAACACAAAACCAATCCCCGAAGATCTCGTTACACCTTCTCTGTAACATCCCGCTCGAGCGATAGGAAGAACTAGAACAACTTACCCTGATGGGCCTACACGAACTTCCCAGGGGGGTCACCCATCCCTGGATTACCCCAAGTCAAGCACGCTTAACTTGGGAGTTCTTTGCCAACATTTAGCCCAAAAGGTATCCAGCTGGTGTTGTTTCCTTTCTTACACTATCCTCGATATATACTAACTTCTCTGGGCTCTCGGGGTATTACATTCTCCCCCCCTTAAGCACATGACGTCCCCGTCATGCGACCTTACAACTGGTCCCAGATCTCTCCCCCCTTGCATGGCCGATGTGGGATTCGCCTAAGGTGCCTACACGCACCCCCCATAGGAAGTTCGTGTAGGCCCATCAGGGTAAGTTGTTCTAGTTCTTCCTATCGCTCGAGCGGGATGTTACTAGTGGTATCAGAGCCGACCCCCGAGCCTCTGAGCGCGGTGGTGGGGCAAACCTCAGCGAGGAGGCTGAGTCCCGAGGGGGGCGTGAGGCCCCTATGGGGGGTGCGTGTAGGCACCTTAGGCGAATCCCACATCGGCCATGCAAGGGGGGAGAGATCTGGGACCAGTTGTAAGGTCGCATGACGGGGACGTCATGTGCTTAAGGGGGGGGAGAATGTAATACCCCGAGAGCCCAGAGAAGTTAGTATATATCGAGGATAGTGTAAGAAAGGAAACAACACCAGCTGGATACCTTTTGGGCTAAATGTTGGCAAAGAACTCCCAAGTTAAGCGTGCTTGACTTGGGGTAATCCAGGGATGGGTGACCCCCCTGGGAAGTTCGTGTAGGCCCATCAGGGTAAGTTGTTCTAGTTCTTCCTATCGCTCGAGCGGGATGTTACATTCTCAGTATATCAACTATGAACCATCAATAAACTAAGACAGGTATATAATCTCAAATGCGGAAGCTAGATCGAAACCTCAATAAATCATAACCGAACCCACTTTATTTATAACATAAAATCAAACCAGCGTTTACATGACGTCATCAAAATTAACAACATAATTGAAAACAACATAAAGTAAACTATCCACTAATCGCCGTCACTCTTTGGCGATCCATTTCCCTTTCGCACCGCTGGCTTCACCTGGAACGTTTGAATATTTCAGGGACATAGTCCATATTAGATGATAAATCATCTAAGTGAGAGTTCAAAAATACATTTTTCATGAATGAATGCAAGACATGAAATAAACCAATACACCCGGTAAAACCTAGCCCAAGAGAATCCCAAGCGCTTAACCCTACCACGGGAAAAAAATAATCTCTCTAAAAGCTATGCCACCATACCGACACATCGACACGACGCGATTCTAGCTTAAGAGGGGCAAACCAACGCATCTCTTCAACATCTCGGGAACAATCGTTACCAACTGCCGGCCCAGGAGGGTCACATCAACGCAGGAACCCGGCTCACCACATTTACATCGGAGATTATGTTCCCATTCTAAGCATCCAGGAACCACCACACAATCCCAACTCTAAAATTTCACATGAACCACCTAGTTATCCTAGTGCAACTTCCTTGACAAAACGGCCTGACACGGAAACCAAGGCGACTATCCCGGTATACTCACCAGCACAAAATACCCCTATTATTCCGTCACGCCCTTGGAGAATTATGGCTACACTATCCAGACAACATCCTAGGCTGACATCCCACATGAACAACACAATATAGACCACCTAGTCATCCTAGTGCAACTTCACTGACCAAACGACCCAGCACGAAAATCAAGGCAGCTATCCCGACATGTACACCAGCACAAGATACCCCTATTATTCTGTCACGTCCTTGAAGAATTATGGCTACACTATCCAGACAATATCTTAGGTTGACATTCCATACGAACACACAAAATGCAAGACAATGTCACATTTCACAATTCAATGCATCATATAAACAACAATTTTATAAAATGCAATGCACAAGTTCGAAACATTGAGGGACTAACCTCCCTCATAAAACCAACCGTCACTGATTACCGTTTGCATGCAATAAAACCGTTTTGCATAAAACCACAACACATTTAGGTAATACAAATACCAAGTTTTAGGATAGAAACACCCACAATAATTAAGTTTGGGGGAAAACTACTCACAACTTAAAACCAAGTTTCCACGTAGAACACTCACAGATCGAACCATTTGCATGAACAAGTCAAGTTTAGTAGTGAACAACTCACCTCGAACGTATTCGGATCGCCTCGATCCTCGTGTACTACCTTGATTTGCTTGCTAAATCACAAACACTTGTATTTATACTCAACCTCGAGCCACGACTTCCTAAACACCATATTTAATTAAAAAAGCATCAAAATTCATCTTCCTCAATTTTTCCGTAATTTTCTCTATTTTTCACCCAATTTTCTCCTCGATAATTCCAAAATATTTATTTTCTCAAACATTTTTTCAAATTTTTCAACACAATAATTCCTAAAATAAATATAGAAAAATACTGAGTGAAAATTCCAGAAATACCCTTGTCACACGTGCCCTCATGCTCCTGGCGCATGACTGCGCGTGGAGTGTGGCGCGTGCAGCTCACTCGTCACCTTCTTCTTCAATTTCCAACTGCCGACAACGACTTTGATTCCAGATCTGATCACACCCTCTTCAAGCCCTTGATGAGTCGATCCTAGGGGTACCAACTTCCAGCCGAAAGGACACCGAAAAGGCCTTCGAATGGCCGGTTGTAGGTCAGCGAAGGCGGATCGCCTCTAGATTCAGGCCGAGCTTCAAACGACCTTCAAACGCACCCAAAACACCTCCAAACGCTCTAGAAACAAAGCCCACACACCAAGGAGAAAAAGCCCTCTATCCACTCTCTTCGATTCACACCAAAATGCGGCCAATTTTTGTGTAAAGATTCGGCCGAAACCCTCGCTATTTATAGGCAATTTTCGACCATTTTTCCACCAATCAATGGCCAAGGCTTGGCCTTTAAGTATCCTAGCGCCGTATACAGCCTTCCCCGAACCTCCCTCGGTCGTCCCATCTCCAAAGATAGCCTCCACGTGCGGTGGATTTGCGGCGGCCGACTTTTGGCTTGCATTCACACTGCCCAACTTTGATTTATTACACTTTCACCCCTTAGATTCTTCCAATGTCATTTCTGCCCTTTGCATGATACCCCTAATCTATCCAATTATACCACTGAGGGCCACAAGTTTAGTACTATTCATTTCATCCTCGAAATTCCTGAAAATCTATCATTTTGACCTCCCTCGACCAAATTTAGAAAATTACACTTAGGCATGACTAGTCGATTTAACCTTAAATC
This sequence comes from Diospyros lotus, assembly GCF_014633365.1. Taxonomy (NCBI): domain Eukaryota; kingdom Viridiplantae; phylum Streptophyta; class Magnoliopsida; order Ericales; family Ebenaceae; genus Diospyros; species Diospyros lotus. The sequence continues at coordinate 24,302,308 of NC_068351.1, forward strand.
CATTCGTTTCAACCTAAAATCGCTCAAGGGTTGTTTTATATACAAAATCTAAGTTCTCAAGATACTCCATTGACTTTTCGGATGTTTCCTAGTTCGATTCGATTTTTCTAGCCAGGTCGACAGTTATACCGAAAATTGTTCCCGGTCTAATTTCTTTTATCACCTAAAATCTTAACTCGAATCACACGTCAATATCATTCCATTTTCCTTGGCTATCTAGGGTCCGGGGTACTTCCTTCATTCGATTCGGTTGCTTAAACCTGCGATAATATACCCTATAGCCTCATTTTTTCAAAAATTTCATTTATGCCCTTCATAATATGCTATTTATAACCTCACTAATTTCTTGGGTATTACAGCATGTCAGCGGGTCGTGGATAAAATTGTAACCAATTGATTAAATCGAGACCTTATTACCAAAATTAGAACTTTTAGATAAAATCACAAAAATGCAAAAATGTTTGAAGTTTTTGTGCTAATACGCCTATTTTTTTACACGTGTGCATGTGGGGCCACTCAAAATGTTTTAAAATATTAAGTGGTGCCAGCGGGTCTTGGATGCTGACGAATCAGATTTGGATCGTGAATAAAATTATAACTAATTGATCAAATTGGGACCTTATTCTCAAAATTGAAACTTTTGAATAAAATCACAAAAACACGAAAAGATTTGAATTTTTTGTGGTAATAGAGCATATACTAAATGTAAGTTAAAAATTCATCAATTATTGTTTTTAATTGTACTTTCCTTTCGTTTGTTGAAATGGATTTTTAAGTTGTGTATATTATGATGATTTAAGCTTGGACAACACACACAAAGATTCCTTAGAGGTACTGCACCATTTAAGGAAACAAACAGTGGCTCAACATCGACTACTGCACCATGTACACCACCTAACATTTGTACTCTTAGATCATCTCAATCTCAAAGTGCCTCTGAATCTCAACCTTCACAAAAATGATTTGTTGAGACATATTTTTTAGGGCATTTTTTAGAAAGTCTCCTCTAAAATACCATTTTAAGATACAATCTAAAAAAGTGTTCCAATATAATAACTTTAATGAGGCACAATAATTAAGTGCCCTATAAAATACCATTTTAAGACACAATTTAAAGAAGTGCTCCAATAAAACAATTCTAATGAGGCACGACAATGAAATGCCCTAATAGACAAATCTAAGTGTTTTAATAGATAAATCTAATAGGGCAGAATTTTTGAAATGGCCCATTAAAATAATTCTAACAAGACACTCTAATAAAATGCCCTAATAGACAAATTTTCAGTGCCCCAATAGAATAATTCTAATAAAATTTAGATGTACTATAAAATAAACATAGACACATATATTAATAAGATGATATGTAGATTAGGTGGTCATGTGTGTGCAAGAAGAAGGAAAGGTTCATGGTTTGAGCTGAGGGAGAAATAAGTTAGAGTTAAGAGAAGACTTTGTGGGAGATATAAAAAATAAATTTATAGTGATTTTTGAGACATTTTTAAGTGTCGTAACAAACTTAAATTTATAGTTATTTTTGAGGTATTTGTAAGTGCCTCAATACGTTTTTAGGGCACAATTACACGCGACATTATTATTAGTACCCTAATAGTTAAAATGCCCCAATAAATTATCTATTAAGACATTTTTAAATGTCTCTTAATCCAAAATTTGTTGTAGTGTCGAGGAGAGGACATTCAAACATAACTTCTAATTAATTCCAGTTCAATTTGTAAAGTATTTGTATTAGTCATATGTGATATATACTAACTCCTTTTATATTATGTCATTCTAGCAAGAAACTCAACTGAGGGTTTGTCACACTTTCATTCAGAGAAGAAGGGAGGCTAAATAGACGCTTCAAGCCAAGCAAAATGGTGTAGGAAATGAAAGGACTCAACAGTATGGAGTTTCTTAGACAAAAACTAGTCCTAGTGTAGTAGGTCAAGGGTTCTGTTGTATGAATATGTAGTCATTTAACTTATAGAAAAAAAGAAAAGAAACGAATATGTAGTCATTTATGGATTTTGATCACTTTTTGAATATCAATACCCACATTGGTTGGGTCATTTTGCCTGAAATTATTGTTTTGGATATTAAAACCCACATTAGTTAATTCAACCATTAACTCTCACATAACTAAATGACTAAAGAAAATAAAAATGAATGGTTGAAAGAAAAAATATGATAAAATTTTAATTAAAGGACCACAGGCTACATTTCTTAATAATCCAAGAATCTCGCATGCATTAAACCTTTTTTAGTTTCTTTTTCTTTATGGAAGTTCGTATTTTTCAGGTGTTGCAAAAATAATATTTCACACATATTAAGTACTTATCTTGCATATAAATTTTGAACACATCCGATCAGAAAGAGAAAGAGAGAGAAACACCAAAAACAATATTTCACAAATATTATCCTGTTTCAATTTTCTTCCTAAGGTGAGTGTTAATAATAGCAAGAAGGAGATGTTGGGTTTTGTTGACCAAAACACCACAGGCACTAGAGCACCATCTCTGTAAGGTTCTTTCTAACAATTAAGTTAAATTTCTCAACCTAAAACAATAACAGAATAAATATAGATAAAAAAAAAAAAATGATCCCGGAAAAATCTTTTATTCGTATTCATATCGGCGTTCATCCATCCTTTCATACCCCCATTAACCAGCCAACAATAAAATAACGAGTAATTAAGTTGTAAAAACAATATACTCTTCCCGGGACATGGGTTGAGGATTAACACCAAAAAAGTGAATCCGAGAAACAATCCAACCAGGTTCATGCATTGATTAGATAGCGTAGTTTTCATGTAGCATAATAATAGTGTATCTTCAAGAACATTTATTTACACATACCAATGTATAAGAACTGAGTAGTGAACCTGAAACTCTTCTTCCAAGTAGGAGAATCGTGGAACACCACTACCACTGGAAATCAAAGTGCCAGCAAATATGTACAATAATTTTGCGCGCGCGCACACACACACACACACACACATATATTAACCCCACACTCCATGCCAAGGAAGCTTATCTAAACTTTCCTCCAAATTCAGTGCATAGATACCACAGGAGAACTTCACGTGCAGCACGGAGAATTTTCTAGCATCCATCAAACCCATTATCAAAGCCACTTCAAGTCACCCTTATGTACAATTCATCAGATGGCTTCCCGCTTTGGAATTGCTGTTGTAAATAAAGCCAGACCCCCGAACCACCCCTCTTCCCCTTTACGACTAGCTATTTGAATTTGGTCGTTCCAGAGGAAGGACTATTCAGGCCGAAAGGTTAAGAGGTTTGGGAGGTCAGTCGACTGAAGCTTCTTAATGTCGTTTGCAGTCACCTTGCATGACTCCAGGGTAAGTGATTTCAAATTCTTAAGTGGCTTGAGATGTTGCAATCCCGCACTGGATATACGAGAATTTGAAACGTTTAGAGAAACCAACCGTGTCAACCCTGCAGTTGCGTGCCGTAACATGAGATCAGATGCTAAATGCAGCCTGAAAATTATATCCAATAACATTGCTATTGATATTAAAGTAAAAATCCCCTTTTATAGCACATGCAAGAAAACACACACGCACGCACACATCTCTCTTTCATCAGAGAACTCAATGAAACTACAGCCATGGAGCAACAAAGGACGAGCAAAGAATCAGCTCCAGTTATATGACATATTTTGCATGCCTGAACTTCAATGCAAAATCAATGACCGTACAAATAGATGAATTTGCATCTTCTGCAAAATAAATTTGACATGCACCTTGCAGGGAAGAATGAGATTTAGACACATCAAGAAATGAAGACATTTCAACGAAAGTGCCTATGGTGTCAAATGAAGCTCTTCAGACAATGAATCTTGGAGAGCCCCTCCAGATGCATCCTGATTTTCAACTAGAACTGGAACTTACAGAACACTGTCTATAACGGGGTCATGCAACTATTAAAACAAATTAAAACCACTTAAAGTTTTATACGAGTTGAAAACTATTTAGGACAGTTCTTAGAAATATAGTGATGAGTTTCCACGAGTTAAAAAACAAGCAAATATAATCTTAAGTAGAACATAAACCATTGACAGTTTAGGAAGGATACTGGAAATCAGACCAGAAATCATTTCCAAGGTTTTATCAGTCAGACTACTGTTCTGTGAAATATTTAGCACTGCCAAAGATGAAAGATCTTTGATATTCTTCACCCCAGCATCAGTCAATCCTCCACCACAAATTTCCAGGGACCTCAGGTTCTTGAAATCTGAGACAACGCAAGGAACAAAATTAACGCAGCTCTCAATGATACTCAAAACCAAGCCCAAGTTTCTTACCCATAGATGCACAAATAGATCATGGGGAGCAGGATAAGAAACCATTACAATATAGTGGAAGAAAACATAAAGAGAATCAAGCAGTCCCATTGAAGAAAAGATAAGAGAATCTACCAGTCCCCAAATGGCCAATCATCCCTCTTCCTGAGTTTTTATTTATTTTTATTTTTATTTATTTATTTTTTTTTTTTGGGGGGGGGTGGGGAGGAGAGAATTCAGATGATATTGACAATAGTAGAGATATTGAAACTGATAGTATTCTCACATTCCAAGTTGGGCTTGCATCCATAAAATGATAGTTTCATAATCCTAGGTTTCTTATACCCCATCAAGGAAAAAAAAACTCAGGTAGTCAAGCATTTTGCAAGCATGGATGTCACAGTTAGAAATACAAAGCAATATATAGTTGTTAAGTAAAAATAAAGCATACTGCGCAGATGGTTTGTTCCAGAATCTGTAATACGAGCCCCAAAAAGATCCAAATGAGTCAAACCAGTCAAGCCTGCATGGGAAAAAGAAACAGAATTTAACCCTTGTTAAGGCGAAAGGTAAACAAATATCTAGGATACTAGCACAAAACTGATTGTGGAGATGGAGGAAAAAAAAAGGAAAAAGATGCAAAAACATATTTGTTCCCTGACACAACACAAGGGTATTATAGCTTCAATTAGATTGAAATCAAGGCACCACAAATTGACCCAAAAAAAAAAAGTAGTTTGGTCTTTTTTTCTTGGTTCTTTATTTGTGCATTTCCTTTTTATTTATTTACTTTTTTCAGGAGGGGAGGGGAGGTCTGAGAGGTTAAATGAGCATCTGTTTTCTCTCAGAAGATTACAATACTGGAGAAAACAACTAAGTGGAGGAGAGGAGGAGAGGGGGTTTGATGGCCTACTGAGCTTTCTGTGCATAACTACTATGGATTTGTATTGAGAAGGTTTCTTCTTCCTAGTGGAGATAAGGGGTTATGGTTGTCTGGAAATATAGGAGAGCGACGGTCCAAAGTCAACAATTACATGTGGTAGATATCTTTTGATTGCAAACTAATCATCACCTATCTTCCAGCTTCAGGAAGGAGGGTCAAGGGATGCTCCTGTGTGTTGGTTCTCCTTCCACACACAAGCTGCTACCACTTACCTGTAAATGGCTAAGCTAGTTTGACTCTTTTAGGCTCTTCAGAAGGTTGGCATGGCCCCCTAACAATCCAAAACCTTGAATGCTCCCTCCATGGGTGGGGCCAATTCTACTTGTTACCCTCTTGTTTAAGGTGGTGGCAAATGGGATAAAATCTAAGTGTTGGACCTTTGGAAATCATAACACGAGGTTATAATGGTGGTAGGCAAATGGCGGTAGTAGCATTTAGGAGGAAGACTTCAACATGGTTTGAGCTGGAGTCATGTTGCATGTACTAGGGTACGAGTATGTGTGTCAATGTGAAAACCTTCTTAAACTCCTTAACCTTAAAATATTGGGATATGTATCCTGTAGATGGATATGGGAATGAGGGCATGGGGTGAATACCAACTAATTTCCAATCTAGAAAGTTGGAACGTGTGTGTGTGCTTGCACATGAGAGAGAGAGAGAGGTTTTTCTTTTGTGCAACTTGTGTTAGAGAGGGAGACAAAAATGGTTCGGGAAAATTATGTGGAAAACCATGTTTTCCAAATTAGTAAGAAAAATTTGGAAATTTCAATTTACGAGTTTTCCAAGTTCAGTTCAATTCAGAGAACAACATTTTCCAAATATCTATTTTCTATTTATAAATTTTTTGCATTTGAGAGTTTTCTATTTTTCATTTTCTATGGAGTAATTTTCTGGAAAACTAAGGTGGTTTTCACAATTGAGCAACCGTTTTCACAATTGAGCAACCCCTAAATATTATGTACATTGTACAGTCTTCTAAAAGATAAATGCTATTGTTGTTTATAAATACACACAGAATTAAATGAAAAAGAGACTTCCATCTCTTATCAATGTTAAAATCTTGAAAGTTTCATCAAACCCGTGCTTCTTTTTCCTTCAGATAAGAGTTAAAAATTACTGGATCCAACAGTCTAATTTGTACAATGTTGCATATGTCATAATCTCACCTTTGTCCTATAAACAGTGGAGACTAGAAAGAGTCTGTAACAAGGTAGAGTTCCAGGTTTGCAAGCTGCCAGTGGAAGTGTTTAAAGCCATCAGGACGTGTTGTGTTGATTTGGACAACACAACAAATAAAAACACATCTCTACTGGGCTAGAGTTTGGGTCAAGAGGCCAGTAAGCTCTATTTGGGCATTGGTTATGGCAGAGGTGGAAGTCATAACTAGATGTATGGCTAAGAACAAGTTGAAGTTCAGGCCATCTTGTACCTTGGCAGGGGAGCTCTTGGACATGGATGTGGTGCAGAGGCTTCATTAGAGTGGGCCACGTTGAGTCTCACTCTGCAGATTTGTGGCAGACAGAAGATGGCTTCAACTGAGCTGGTGTGAGCATGTAGGAATAATCGGAGCAGGCCTTTTCTAAGGGGTTGTCTTAGGCCCACATGAAAAATCATAATACCTTGTTTTGCAGACCCTTAGATTAGAATTTAACAACCAGTTATATTCATGCTAACATCCAATTTTAGGTTTTATGTCTAATACTTGGTTCTCACATACAGCTATGATTTATCTAATATATCTATTAAGCAAACATGGGATCTCACGAAGTCAAAACAGCGTGATCCAATTAAATAATTGTACACATGAATAACGCAACTTTTAAACACGAAAATACAAAAACAAAGAGGAAAAAAATATTATATTGGTGAGTTTGGACTCTCTATATATAAACATATATATTTGGTAACATGAGGTGTTTGAAACTTTGGCTCGACTAATTCTAATGGTTCCATGCAAACAGTCCCGCCCACTTGCACCAGGTAAGACTCCACCCAGGTGGATGGCAGACTAGGCTCCAAGGGAAAAGAAACTGGTAATTCCCATGATTTAAACCAAGTCAACCCTTTGTTCTTACCACTCCCTACTAATGTGCTACCTCTTGGGGGTTAGAGAATATATGTTTGTGTGTGGAGATTTCAATCAAATCTGTCTCGGCACCAATTCAGTAATTAAGTGACTAATTAGACTTGTTAGCAGGCTAATTATTTTTGTTTCCTAGTTTCTGAGTTTCCTTATTTTGTAAAGTCAACCTGTTTCCTAGTTTTGAGTAGAGAATAAATCCCTCTCACAAATCTAGCTGTAAGTTCACTAACTAGTATAGGTGTAACTTCCTATTTTTAGCGTATATAATAGAAAACTAGGAAGGATGTAATCTGTATATATACCAATCAAACTGATGAATAGAGTGAGCTTTTCTTCCTAAATATGTCTGCATGGTATCAGATCCTTCCTAACCAAAACCCTACACACCTATAAATCACCACATGGCCAGAAAAAAACAACCTATCTTCGGAGATCATCCCTAGTCCAACCAACAACAGGGGAGCCGCAGATAACATGTTTACCGTCACCGGCCACAAGTTGAACATGTAAAACTACCTACAATGGTCCCAATATGTAATGATGTTCATTTGCAGAAAGGGGAAGGATGACTATCTAACTAGAGCTACAAGCCAACCAAAGGAGGAAGACCCAAAGTTTTAGATGTGGAAATCCGAGAACAACATGGTAATGTCCTAGTTTATTAACTCCATAACTAATGAGATTGGTGAGAATTTTTTACTATATGATACTGCACATGATATCTAGGAAGTTGCAAAGGAGGCTTATTCATATGTTGAAAATACATCTGACTTATTTGAAATTGACACTATACTTGATGACTTACGGCCAGTGTTACCCAGTACTTTAATTCACTAAATAAGTACTAGCTTCAATTGGATAAGAATGACACAATCCAGTGGAATTGTCCAGAAGATGCAGCCAAATACAAGCAGACTATTGAGGAAAAAGAGATTGTACAAGTCCCTGATAGGTTTAAACAAAACCTAGATGAAGTGAGAGGGAGAATTCTGGGTACTAAACCCCTGCCAAGCATTCAGGAGGCTTTTTCAAAAGTCCATAGACAAGAGAGCATGATGAAACTTATGCTAAAGACTGCTTCTCCAAATCTGGAAACTTCAGCCCTAACTACCTGGGGGAATCAACAACCAAACAAACAGAAAAAAGGACACCCTTGGTGTGATAACGGTCAGAAAACGGGTCACACAAGAGACACCTACTGAGAAATACATGGTAAACCAGCTGGCTGGAAACCTGCTCAGGAGAGGAAAAGTCGAGGATATACAACATCTATGGAAGAGACTGCCACAGCTTCAAAATCACATCTTTTCAGCAAGGAACAAATGGAACTACTGAAGAAGACATTTGGCCAGTCATAGATCACTCAACCTTTAGTAATTGCCTTTGGATCCATAGCACATAAAAGCAATTTACTAAGTGCTTTTAATGCTAAACATGAAAAATTAAATGTATGGATTGTTGACTCCGGTGCATCAGACCACATGACTGGAGATATTAAGCTATTAACAAAGTTTGATCCTTGTTATGAGAATTGGACAATCAAGATTGCAGATGGGTCCCTTTCAAGGGTAGTAGAGACAGGTTCTATAACACTCTCAAAGGAACTTACACTAAATTCTGTTCTCTTGGTTCCTAACTTAGACTGCAACCTATTATCAATCAGTAAACTTACAAATGATCACAATTGTGTTGCCAAGTTATCAAATAATCTGTGTGAATTTCAGGACTTGGATTCAAGGAAGACGATTAGTAGTGCTGAGGAATACTTGAGACTTTATCTCCTGAAGAAAGATGACCTCCAGAGCAGACAAGTTCATCCCAGCAGTTGCTTAACCTCAGAAAGTTAGTTTATTCCTCTAGTTTTTCTTCTGATAATAATAGGGTAATCATGTTATGGCACTACAGGTTAAGCCATCCAAATTTTGTCTATCTTCACAAATTGTTTCCTTTATAGTTTAAAAATAAAGACCCACATTTATTTCAATGTGAAATTTGTCAATATTCTAAGCATATTCGGAACAATTATCCTAGTCAACCTTACAAAACATCTCATCCCTTTTCTACGATTCATAGTGATGCGTGGGGGCCTTCTAGAGTAAAAAATGTTACTAGTTCTCATTGGTTTATATCATTTATTGATGATCATACACACCTTGGGTATTTCTTATGAAAGAAAAATTTGAAGCAAGTCAAATCTTTGAAAATTTCAATTCTATGATCCAAAACCAGTTTCATACCAAAATTCAAACCTTGAAACTGATAATGCCAAGGAGTACTTTAACTCTATCCTTGGTGATTATCTTTCAAGTCAGGGCATTACTCATCCAAGTTTATGTGTTGATATTATAGAATCCCAACTGCTCTACTCTGTTTCCTAATTCAGGAACTAAGGATGATTTTCTGATCCTACAGAATTAATGATGAAAGTCAACCTTCTGTTTTTTTTGGTAGTCTCCTAAACTGTATAGTTTCCTAAGCTATATAGTTTCCTAAGAAGTATAGTTTCCTAAACAATATTTGTAAGTTCTTACTTCTATGTAATTGTACTACTGGATCAAAGGAAAATAGTGAAGTTCATTATTCTCCAAATTCTTCATGGTATCAGAGCAGTTTAATCTGAACCATTAATCTTGTTTGAATAAGCCACCATGGCTACTAGAGGTGAGAATTCGGTCTTTGAAGTATCGTCTGGATCTGGAGGAGCAGCAACACTGGTTTCCAGCCTTCCTGAAGGCCCTGTTCTTCAAATTACTGGACACAAGTTGAACAACCAAAACTTCATCCAATGGTTGCAATCTGTCATGCTGTCCATATGTGGGAGAGGCAAGGAGGATTACCTCACCAGACTTGCTATACAACCTCAAGAAACTGATCCTACCTTCAAGATCTGGAAGGTAGAAAATAGTATGGATGTCATGGCTGATAAATTTCATGATGAATGAAACAGGTGAGAATTTTATGTATTACAAAACGACAAAGGAACTATGGGATGTAGTCAAGGAGACTCATTCCAATGTTGACAACACCTCGGAGATCTTTGGAATAAAAAGCGTGTTGCATGAGCTACGACAAAGAGAGTTGTCCGTGACAGACTACTTCAATGCCCTGACTCAACAATGGCAACAATTGGATATCCTTGAAGAGAAGGTTTGGAAGTGCCCGAAAGATAGACAACAATACAGGAAATTGTTGAAAAAGACCGAGTCTACTAGTTCCTTCTCAAGCTCAACAAGGATCTAAACAATGTGAGAGGAAGAATCCCAAGTATCAAGCCCTTTCCCAACATCTGAGAAGGCTCCCAACATCCGAGAAGCCTTCTCAGAGGTTCGTTGGGAATAAAGCTGGAAGAAAGTAATGCTAGGCACACAACTTTCCATCTCTCTTGCTGAAAACTCTATACTGTCAGTTCAAGGAGCTCAATCTAACTGTGACAAGCAGCAAAGGAATGAACCAATATGCGAGCACTGTCAAAAAATCAGTCACACAAAAGACACATGCTGGAAGATACATGGCAAAATCTAAAAATACTTCAGAGACTTACCCATTCAACAAAGAACAACTTGAAGTCCTCCAAAAGATGCTACAACAAACCCTCCAGAGCACTTTTTCCCCCATGGAAACTGGTTCACTCGCCCAAAAGGTAACTCCTTGCATGCACTAAGTGTCGAACGGGATAATCCAAAATCTTGGATAGTTGACGCTGGGGCAACAAACCATATGACAGTACATATGTCCTTATTTATCAATTATAATCCTTGTCATGGTAACTACACTGTTTGTTTAGCTGATAGATCTCTCTATCAAGTAAAGGGCATAGGTTCTCCCTAACCTCAATTGTAGCCAGCTTTCGGTGAGCAAATTTACAAAAGAGAGAAACTGCATCACTAAATTGAGTAAATTCTTTTCCAACCTATGTGAAATCCAAGAATTGGGTTCGAGGAAGATGATTGATAGTGCTAGGCTGTGTGCAGGACTCTACCTACTTCTAGTCGAAGACGCTAGCAAACCCCAACCATCACAAAGACCATGTATGGCCTTGAACTCTAGCATTAATATTGATAGTCCAGTTATGTTGTGGCACTATCGATTAGGACATCCAAACTTTATGTATCTCAAAAAATGGTTTCCCTCTTTATTCAATGAGAAAGCAAAAACCTTTTAATGTGAGATTTGTCAACTTTCCAAGCACACTCATGCCTCATATTCTAGCCTTCCTTACAAGTCTCCTCACCCTTTTTCCATAATACACAGTGATATTTGGGGACCCTCTAGAATTCACAATATCATAAGTTCTAAATGGTTTGTCACATTAATTGATAACCATACTAGACTCTTAGGGGTGTTCCTAATAAAGGAAAAATCAGAAGTTGGGGAAAATGAGTTCTTTCACAACATGATTATTACTCATTTTCAAGCAAAAATTCCAGTCCTCAAAACTAACAATGGAGGAGAATATTTCCATTCTACCCTCGATGCCTATTTCTCCAAACATGGTATTATCCACCAAACCTCTTGTGTTAACACTCTACAACAAAATGACATTGCCGAGCAAAAAAACAGACACCTCCTGGAAGTTACTCAATGTCTTATATTGGCATCCAATGTCCCTAAACACTTTTGGGGTGAAGCTGTACTTACTACCACCTATCTTGTAAACATAATGCCTTCCCAAATTCTAAATTTCAAGACTCCATATTAGACCTTTCATGAAATTTACCCACTAACCAGAATATTCTCCTCCATTCCCATGAAAGTATTCGACTGTATTGCATTTGTTCACATCATTCAACCACACCAAAGCAAGCTTGATCCCAAATCCCTTAAATGTGTTTTCCTTGGCCACTCACCAAATCAAAAGGGATACCGATTCTATTTACCAGTTATACCAAGAAATTTTACAGCACCATGGAAGTCACCTTTTTCGAAAACCAACCCTTCTACACCAAAAATGATATTTGAGGGAGAATCATACTCATGAAGAATATTTTTTGGTCCTTCTACACCAAAAATGACATTGGTAACTTGACAATGTGCATATTCCAAAAAATATTCACGAAGCCCTTAAGGAACCCAAATGGAAGTCATCAGTACTAGATGAAATTACAGCACTTGAAAAGAATGGAACTTAGGAAATCACTAATCTTCTGAGAGGAAAACATCCGATTGGGTGCAAGTGGATTTTATAGTAATACAATGCAAATGGAAGCTTAAACAGGTCTAAAGCACGCCTAGTTGCAAAAGGATTCACCTAATCATATGATATAGACTATGAGGAGACGTTTGCACCTGTAGTCAAACTGAATTCACTATGAATCCTACTTAGTTTGGCAGCAAACTTGGGCTAGCCTCTTCATCAACTCGACATCAAGAATGCCTTCTTGAATGGTGACTTGGAAGAGGATGTTTATATGGAAATCCCTCCAGGATTTGAAAATCAAAATAACAATGGGAAAGTCTACAAGCTTAAAAAATCTCTATATAGACTTAAACAATCTCCCAAAGCATGGTTCAATCGTCTCACCAAAGTTTTAAAAATGTATGAATTTCTACAATGTCAATTTGATCGTATCTTATTTGTGAAATTTTCGAAAGAGGGTAAGAGGGCCACTACCATTGTGTATTGTGGACGATATCATCATCATAGGAGATTATAGCGAAGAAATTAGTAATACAAAGAAGCTCCTAACCAATGAGTTTGAAGTAAAGGACTTGGTATTCCTCAAGTACCCCCTTGGGATGGAAGTAGCCTGCTTAAGAAAGGGAATTTCTGTTTCTCAATGGAAGTATATTCTGGACTTACTAAAAGGGACAGGAATGATTGGGGGCAAACCAGCAAATACTCCAATGGACTTAGCAAACAAATTGGGTGAAACTAAAGGAGACTCAATCACAGATAAAGGACAATACCAATGGCTTGTGGGGAACTTGTCTACCTTTCCCACACCCGACCTGATATTGGATTTGCAGCACGTATAGTAAGCAAAAATATGAATAATCCTACAAAACTTCATCTTAAAGTTGTCCATCACATCCTCCAGTATCTAAAAAAGAACCCAAGAGAGGGCCTCTACTTCAAGAAAACTACAAATAGAGATGTAGAAGTGTACGTTAATGTTGACTGGGCTGGGTCCATAATAGAACAAATAACCCCCATAGGGTATTGTTCCTATATTTGGGGAAATCTCGTTACATGGAGGAGTAAAAAGAAATAGTGGTCGCTAGAAGCAGCAGCGCAGAAGCAGAGTTTCATGTTATGTCCCATGGAATTTGTGAAGGTATATGGCTTATGAGATTACTTGGGGAATTGAAGGTTTATTCCAGCACCTCTATGAGACTACTCTATGACAACGAGGCCACCATAAGCATTGCTAAGAATCCAGTTCATCATGACCAAACCAAGTACATAGAATTGGATTGACACTTCATAAAAGAAAAGGTTGAAGGAGGGATTGTCAAACTGATCTATACTCCAACTTTTTTTCAAATTGCTAACATCCTAACAAAGACTCTCCCGTAAAATACATCCAAGAATTTGAAGACCAAGCTAGGTATGCTTGACATACATAACCAATGAGCAGGACTGTAAAATCCCAGCTACTCCGCTTTATTTCCTAATTTAGGAACCAAGGATGATTTTCTAATCCTATGGAATTAATGATGAAAGTCAACTTTCTATTTTTTTTGGCAATCTCCTAAATTGTATAGTTTCCTAAGCTGTATTTGGAAGTTCTTGCTTCTATATAATTGTACTATTCAATCAAAGGAAGATAGTGAAGTTTATTATTCTCCAAATTCTTCAAATACAACCCAACAAAACAGGGTTGCTGAACGTAAAAACCGGCATCTATTGGAAGTTGCTAAATCACTTTTGTTTTCCTCAAATGTTCCTAAACACTTCTAGGGTGAAGCCATTCTTACAACAACCTATCTCATTAATAGACGACCCTCACGCATTCTCAATTACCATACACCAAGTTAGATTCTTCTTCAATCTTTCCCACACTCTCGAATTCTCTCAAACATTCCCCTAAAGGTCTTTGGTCGTTCTGCTTTTGTTCATATTTATCACCAATTTTGAGGCAAACTTGATTCAAAATCCATCAAATGCATATTTCTTAGCTATTCTCCTCATTAAAAAGGGTACAAAAGTTATTCTCCATAACACAAGTGGTTTTATACTTCAATGGATGTAACCTTCTTTGAAAATCAACCCTTTTCCAAAACTAATATTCAGGGAGAAAACTCTAAATAACTCTCAAGAATATCAATTTTGGAATGTTCTAACCATTTCTAGTCCACAACAGTAGCTACAACCTGACCAACCATTTCAAAGCCCAAGTAACAACAGCCTGATCTATCCACTTCAAATCCACAGGAACAACAACCTGACTCCAATCCTTCCCAACCTTTCACTAAACAAGAAGTAACAACCAATGAACTTCAGGTCTACTCTCGGAGGAAGTCTAATCAAGAAGAGATTGAGCAACAAACATGTCTTGGGACTGATCAAGAACCTGACCCAAATCTAAGGGTAAGTGAAGGTAATTCCAATAATAAGTACATTGATGACGAACTCAATTGGTCTCTCACCTCGTTTTAGTACATTTGTTTCAAGAATGGACAAAGTACATGTGCCTCATAATGTACAAGAAGCCCTTAAACAAACAAAGTGGAAGAAGGAAGTACTTGAGGAAATTCAAGCTTTGGAAAGGAATGAAACTTGGGACATAACAGAATTACCATTCGGAAAAAATCCTACGAGCTGCAAATAGATATTCACAGTAAAATATAGAAAGGATGGACAGATTGAAAGATATAAGGCTCGTCTAGTGGCAAAGGGCTTTACACAGTCATATTGTATTCATTATCAGGAGACTTTTGCACTAGTTGCTAAATTGAATACTATCCGTGTACTACTCTCCCTTGTTACAAATTTAGATTGGCCTCTCCACTAATTGGATGTGAAGAATGTTTTTCCAAATGGAGACCTAGAAGAAGTGGTCTACATGGAAATTCCACCTGGCTTTGAAACTGAAACCATAAAGAACAAAGTATGTAGACTAAAGAGATCACTTTATGGACTCAAACAATCCCCTAGAGCCTAGTTCGAAAGGTTTACAAAGGCAGTTAAGAAGTATGGATATGTCCAATGCCAAGTTGATCACTCTCTTTGTCAAACATACTTTGGGAGGTAAAATTCTATCCACGTTTTTGTAGACAGTATTATTGTTATAGGAAATGATTCTTTTGAAATGAGATGTGTCAGATCCTCGAATCTGGGAAGGGGTTGTTTAGGTAGAATTGGGAATAAGAGGCAATTTGGAGGAAGCATTAAGAGAGAGAGAGAGAGAGAAATAACGGAGAAGTGGAGGCAAAGGATTCAATTCATTTCCGGTCATGATTCCCTTCGTCTAGCTATGATTTATTTATAGCCCAGCAATACATCTATTCGGAATGTACAATTCAAAGAAGCACAACCGCCTTAACAACTAAGTACAAGAAATAAGCATAAGAGAAAAACACAATTCCTGCCCTACCCCTAGGAACGTGACAAGATGCTTAAAAGAAATTCTTGCAAAAGAGTTCGAGAATAAAGACCTAGGAAACCTAAGATATTTCTTAGGCATGGAAGTTGCAAGGTCAAAAAATGGGATCTCGATCTCCCAAAGGAAGTACATCTTAGATCTCCTAAATGAAATCAGGATGATGGGTTGTAAACCTACTAACACTCTCATGGAATCCACCACAAAATTAGGGGTTTGAAAAGAAAATGTTTCAATTGATAAAGTGAGATATCAACGACTGGTGAGAAAACTTATATACCTGTCACATGCTAGACGGGATATAGGTTTTTCAATAAGTATGGTGAGCCAATTCATGAATGATCCTAAAGAAGAACACATGAAAGTAGTGTATCCCATTCTAAGGTATCTAAAATTAACTCCAAGTAAAGGATTGATGCTCAGAAAAACTGCAAACAAAGATGTGAAAGTTTATAGTGATGCAGAGTGAGCTAGTTTAATTCAAGACCAAAGGTCAACTTTTAGATACTATTCATATGTGTGGGGAAATCTTGTGACTTAGTGTAGTAAAAAGCAGTCTATGGTTTCTTAAAGCAAAGCAAAGGTTGAATTTAGAGCTACGGCCTATGGGTCCTATGAAGGGATATAGTCAAGAAAACTACTACGAAATATGAAAATTAATGTTGAGAAGTTAGTGAAGGTATTGTGTGACAACTAATTTGCTATTTAGCATTGCAAAGAATCTAGTTCACTATAACTGAACAAAACATGTGAAAATTGACCAGCATTTCATCAAAGAAAAGTTGGAAGAAGGGATATTTTTACTTATTTATACGCCTACAAACAGTCAAGTTGCAAACATATTCACTGAAACCTTGCCAAGAAAAATATTTGAATATTTGAATTGCAAGCTTGGATTGAACAACATATTTAGCTCAGCTTGAGGGGGAGTTTAGAGATTTCAATCAAATCTATCTCGGCACCAATTCAGTCATTAGTTTAATTAGACTTGTTAGCTAGCTAATTATATTTGCTTCCTAGTTTCTAAGTTTCCTTATTCTATAAAGTCAATGTGTTTCCTAATTTGAGTAGAGAATAAATCACCCTCAAATCTAGCTATAAGTTTCTGTCATAAACCCGGTATATTAGTCATAGTATATTACATGTATTAGTTAGGTGTAACACTTTGTTGTTCTACCTGTTGTACCTGTGAGAGTGAGTGAGAGAGAACTTGAGAGATTAGCTTCTCAATTCTATTATTTATAGGTTAATTACAATGAGACCTAAAATTATGGAGACTAATTGAGACTAATTACCCTAATTATCTGCTAATTACCTGTTAACTACATACACATTCTAAACATGTCTAAATACAAGGAAGGAAATAAATCATAATAAATCTAACACCCCCCCCCCCCTCTCAAGCTGAAGCATATATATCATATGTGCTAAACTTGTTACAAATGTAATTTATCCGAGACCCCCGAGTGACTTTGTAAAGTCATCTACTAGTTGATCACTAGAGTTAACAAACTCAGTGACAATAACACCTTCAGCTAGTTTTTCTCTGATAAAGTGACAATCAATCTCAATATATTTGGTCCTCATGAAATACTAGATTGAAGGCAATCTGGAGGGCAGCCTGGTTGTCACACACAAGCTTTAATGGAGACAATTCACACAACTTTAGTTCCTGGTTGTCACACACAAGCTTCATTGGAGACAATTCACACAACTTTAGTTCTTAAAGGAGTTACTTGAGCCATATAAGCTCACATGTTGCATTAGCTATGGCTTGGTATTCTGCTTTAGCACTTGACCTTACTACCACATTCTACTTCATGCTTTTTTAAGAAACCAAATTACCTCTAATCAAAACACAGTACTCTGAAGTAGATCCTACCCAGTCAGCATCTAAATAGCAACAAATCTCTGAGTGTCCCCTATCCTCATAGAGTAATCCTTTCCTTGGCGCACTCTTGATATACTTTAGAATATGAAGAACAACATCCCAACGACAGTTGCACGAGGAGTTGAGAAACTGACTAACCACACTCACAGTGAAAGAGATGGCTGGCTCGTTACTGTGAGGTAATTCAACTTTTCCACCAATCTCCCAGGGTTTGACAATGGCTCCCCCTAACATGGTAAGTGTTTAACGTTAGGATCCATTGGAGTGGTGATAGGTTTGAAATCTAATAGACTAGTTTCTTCTAGGATATTCAATGCATACTTCCTCTGTGATATAGAAATACCATCTCTCGACTATGCCACCTCAACACCCAAGAAGTATCTGAGCTGTCCGATATCTTTTGTCTAAAAATGTTTAAATAGGTGCTCATTTAGCTACTATATGCCTACCTGATCACTCCCAAAGATGACAATGTCATCTACATAAACCAAGAGAAAAATGCATTGTTGTGATAGCGAGTGTCGGTAAAAGACAGAGTGATCAGTTTCACTCCAGGTCATTCCAAATGCCTGAACAACAGTACTAAGCAGGCCAAACCATACTCGAGGAGATTGTTTCAATTCATATAGAGATTTACAGAGTTTGCAAACTAACCCAGACTCCCCCTAAGCAACAAACCCAAGTGGTTGCTCCATGTACACTTCTTCTTGCAAGTCACCATGAAGGAACACATTTTTAATATCAAGCTAATGGAGCGGCCAACGATGCATAGCAGTTAAAGAGAAGAATAGACGAACAGAGGCCATCTTGGCCACCGGAGAGAATGCATCACTGTAATCTAGCCTGAAGATCAGAGTGTACCCTTTAGCGACCAAAAGCTCTTTGAGATGATCAATGCTTCCATTAGGGCCAATCTTGGGTGCAAAATCCATCGACAACCAACTATGGTCTTTCCTTGCAGGAGAGGAACCAATTCCCACGTCGCATTGGAGTGCAAGGTGAACAATTTCAGACTTGGATTTCTAATTGAAAAAGAACCGAAATGCACAGAAAACTATCCTCCCGATTCTAGGATGCAAGGCTACTTTAAATATAGCTATACTTCTTATCTCTTAGCTAAAGATTAGGATATTTAAAATTAAAATACAACAACAGATTTGGAGTGATTTAAACTCCTATATTTTTGGATATAGCTTCTGCTCTATCTTCTTATCTTCGCTGCATCTTTGAATCCCTTTCTCTTCGTCCAACTTTATCTTTTTATTCTAGTACTATCTACAACACTCCCCCTCAAGCTGGAGAATAGATATCCTTCATTCCCAGTTTGCCTATTTATCATTTCAAATCCTTGTTTGTTCATTGCCTTGGTAAGAATATCAGCTTCTTGTAAACTGGTAGGAATATATACTAGGTTTATTCAACCTTCTTCAATCTCTTGTCCGATGAAATGCCTATCAATTCTTACATGCTTCATCCGGTCATGTTGGACTGGATTATTTACTATACTAATGGCAGATTTATTGTCACAATATGGTCTTGTAGGATCGGTGTTAGGCATCTTCAAGTCATTCATGAACTTTCCTAGCCATATTACTTCGCAAATGCCTTGGGCTATAGCTCGGTATTCTGATTCAGCACTACTCCTAGCTACCACACTCTATTTTTTTAATAAGGTTTCCCCATAGTTTTGTGCAATAACTAGAAGTTGATTTGCTATCTTCTAAGGAACCAACCCAGTTAGCATCTACGAACCCTTGAATTCCTCGGTCTTCGGTCTTTCTGAACAAAATGCCTTTGCCAAGAGTCCTTTTTAGGTATCTTAGAATATGATAAGCTGCATCAAGATGTTTGCTAGTAAGAAATGCATGTATTAACTTACTTTACTCACTGCATATGAGATGTGTGGCTGTGTAAGAGACAAATATATCAGCCTTCCTACTAATCTTTGATACCTTTAATTCTCAACTGCTTTCTTTGCCCCATTTTATTGTATTTCCAGTTGGGTTCCAGCGGTGTATTGGCTGGTTTATATCCCAACTTGCCTGTTTCTTTTAATAGGTCTAGAGTGTATTTTCTTTGGGATATAAGGATTCCCTCCTTGCTCCTTGCTACTTCCATCCCAAGAAAATATCTCATCTGCCCAAGATCTTTTACTTCAAAAAACTGCTATAATTGTTCCTTTAATGCTGAAATCTCCTTCCTATCATCACCTGTAACAATAATGTCATCCACATAGACAATTAAGATAGTTTTAAAGCCATTAGCAACATGTTCAGTAAACAGAGTATGGTCAGACTGCCCTTATTGATACCTTAGCTGAAGCAATATGATACTAAACCGCTTGAACTAGGCCCTAGGAGATTGTTTTAGCCATATAATGATTTTATTAATCTGCAAGCCTTCCCATTTCTTCAAATTTGGGAGGCATTCTCATATATACCTCTTCTTCTATATCTCCATTAAGAAATGCATTTTTTATATCAAGGTGGTGTAGTTCCCAATTTAATTTAGCTGCAATTGAAAGTAACACACGTATAGAATTGAGATTTGCAACGGGTGCAAAGGTCTCTTCATAATCTATACATTGAGTTTGAGTAAATCCTTAGGCCACCAACCTGGCTTTATATCATTCAATGCTTCCATCAGCTCTATGTTTTAAAACAAATACCCATTTGCTCCCTACTACTTTCTTATTTTAAGGCAAATATACCACCTTCCATATACCATTTCTTACTGAGGCATCCATTTCTTCCATTACAGCCGCTTTCCAATTTGGTTTCTATAGGGCTTCATCAATATTTTTTGGAATTTGCACCTCATCCACTTTGATGGTAAATGCCCTGAAACTTGGGGAAAGTTGAGAGTATACCAAATGGTTAGTTATAGGATGTTGAGTAAATGACCTTACTCATTTTCTCCAAGCAATTGGAATATCTAGGTCATATGGTTCAGCTCTACATTATCAGTTTCTAGTTCTGAATTGT
Organism: Diospyros lotus; assembly: GCF_014633365.1. NCBI lineage: Eukaryota > Viridiplantae > Streptophyta > Magnoliopsida > Ericales > Ebenaceae > Diospyros > Diospyros lotus. The sequence continues at coordinate 24,323,051 of NC_068351.1, forward strand.
TTGACTTGTTTGAAGCCTCAAACGGTACTGTTGATTCAGTCCTCTCTTCCTCTTCTTGTGTTGGACCTTGTCCTAGGGTTGATGATTGATCTTGCCTTGGTTCAAGATCCTTTCTCCTTAAATATACTTTCATTGGCAGTTGTGTTTTAGGACATTTTTCTGAAACATGCTGTTGCTACTGCTGTTCTTCTCCCCCTAAATTTGTTACATCATTCGGAATAGGAATAGATGAGGACACTGTTTCAGGAAAAAGACTAGCATCCCAACAATTATCCCTGCCCTGATTTGCACTTGGAATCTCCCCCTGCAGATTGGTTGTAGGGTAATAAAACTGATGTTCGAGAAAGGAGACATCACAAGACACAAGAATTTTTTTTGTGTTAGGACAATAACACTTGTATCCTTGTTATGTAGGAGAATAACCAACAAATACACACTTCAAGGATTTTGGATGCAATTTAGAGCTGTAGTTGTGAACATAAGCAGTACAGCCGAAAACTTTAGGGGATAAGGAGTTCAGAATGCGGGTTAGGTGAGGGTATGAGGTAATGAGAATGTTTGAAGGGGTTTTGAAGTTGAGGACTTTAGAAGGGATCCGATTAATGAGATAGGGTGAAGTGAGAATGGCTTCTCCCCAATAGGATGTAGGCACAAAACTGGAAAACATTAGTGTTCGGGCAGTTTCGAGCAAATGTCGGTTCTTCCTTTCTGCCACGGCTGTTGGGGATTATAGGGACGTGCTTTGGTGAAAAATACCATTGTCACTTAGATATGTCTCAAACTCAGATGAGAAGTATTCTTTTCCATTATCCGATCAAAGGATATGGATGGATGTGAGAAATAGGTTACGGACTATTTGATGGAATTTTTTGAAAATTGTGTAAACCTCAGATTTTTCCTTCATCAAAAATACCCAACATACCCTGGTATGGTCATCAATGAAGGTGACAAACCCGCGAGTGTTAGTTAAATTTGGTACTCTAGTTGGTCCCCATACATCACTATGGATTATGTAGAAAGGTTTGGTTGGTTTATAGGTATGAATAGGATGTGGAGATTTTGTTTGTTTAGCAAGAATAAACTATTCACAGTTGAAGGAATCACTCATTTTATTGCTAAATAAACGAGGATACAAAAGCTTTAAAGAACGAAAATTCGAGTGGCCTAATCTCTTGTGCCATAAGTGAATATTAGAATCTGAAACAACAGAAGAAACAAAGGAATTTTGTAATCTAGGAATAAGAAAAGAAGCAGTAACTAGTCCTTTCACATAGTAAAGGCCTTCTCTCTCCTCAGCGTTGCCAATCATCCTCCCTGAAAGTAGGTCCTAAAACACACATTGAGTAGGAGAAAAAATTACTTTGCAGTTCATGTCTCTAGTGACTTTGCTGATAGATAGCAGGTTGCATCTTAAAGAGGGCACATATAAGACAGATTTCAGCCATAAATCATTTAAGTATACCGAATCTTTCCCTTCAACATATGATATTGTACCATATGCCATAATCACCTTTATATTCCTATCACAATTTGTAATCCACCATGCCATGCATGGATCCGGTCATATGGTCAGAGCCCCTTGTATCAACAATCCAATCATTCCCATTTAGTAACTTAGAGAGATAGCAATTATAACCCTTACCTTGTGTCACCTGGGAGGCAGTTGGATTTATTACTTCCTCAAAATTGGAGGGTTTTGTAATCCCTGTTTGTTTTAAAACCTGCTACAAAACCTCCAATTGATTAGAGGTTAAGGTAAAACTCTTACCATCTTCTACATCCACTGCATAAGCTGCTTGTGGCCTCTTCTGATTCTGATTTCTCCCCCTCCAATTAGCAAGCTTCCCGTGTATTTTCCAGCAGGTTTCTTTAGTATGGTAAGGTCTTTTGAAATGATCAATCACACTAAGGTCTGACTTGTGTATGATCTCCTCAAGGTGGTGTTGTCCTTTGCTTCAAGGCTGTAAGTGCTGATCCATCCTGATTATTGACCTCAAGAGCTGTATTTAACATGACTTTTTTCCGGCTTTCCTCCCTCCTAACCTCAGCAAAGGCCTCCTTGATGGAGGGAAAGGGTTTCATCCCTCGGAGCCTTTTGCGGACTTCATCTAAGTCTAGATTTAATCCATGTAGGAAATCAAATACCCATTCTTTCTCCACAATCTTTGCATATTTTACTCCATCCTTCATACACTCCCATTGTATATCATAAAACAAGTCCTTTTCTTGCCATAATTTAGATAGAATATTATAGTATTCAGTCATCGAATGGTTACCTTGGCAAGTGGTTCTCAAGGCTGATCGCACCTCAAAGCATTGTGTTGTGTTCTCCATGTTTGAATATAGGCTCTAGATAGCATCCCATACGTCCTTTACTGTCTTGTAGAATAGATAGGTTCGCCCTATCTTTGGCTCCATGGAATTGATGAGCTAAGCCATCACTATAGAGTTTTTAGCATTCCATGCTTCATACTCGGTAGTTTTAGAATCTGGCTAAGGTATTACTCCTGTGAGATACCCATTTTTCCTTTGCCTTTCATCACCAACATAACCGACTGAGACCATTCTCGAAAATTGGTCCTATTAAGTTTATGTTGTGTGATTTGAAGAGTACGGTGATCTAACGAGAAGGGAGAGGGAGGAGGAGTTGGAGGAACCGATCGAGAGGTTGTAGGACCGATATTGGAGGTTGCACTTGTGGTTGAGGAGTCGGTCATCTTGAGGAAAGTTGATGTGCTGGTTATCGAGAACCAAGCTTTGATACCATGAACAATTTCAGACTTGGATTTCTAATTGAAAAAGAACTAGAATGCACAAAAAACTATCCTCCCGATTCTAGGATACAAGGCTACTTTAAATACAGCTATACTTCTTATCTCTTAGCTAAAGATTAGGATATTTAAAATTAAAATACAACATATTTGGAGTGATTTAAACTCCTATATTTTCGGATATAGCTTTTGCTCTATCTTCTTATCTTCGTTGCATCTTTGAATCCCTTTCTCTTCGTCCGACTTTATCGTTTTATTCTAGGATTATCTTCAATGCTTCCATCTCATCAATCATAGTTCGGCGCCAACCAAGAAGGGATAAGGCTTCACCTGTATCTTTAGGAATAGGGATAGAAGAAAGACTCGAAACAAAGGCACAATAGGCAAGTGATATGCGGTCAAATTTCAAAACATGATCAATGGGGTAAGGATTAAGGGTAGATCGTTTACCTTTGCATTGGGCAATAGGGAGACTGTCTAGGTCTAGATCTGTGGTAGGAGGGATGTTTGGCGAAGAGAAAGAGTCAGCATGGGTCATCAGATTCTAGCTGAAAAAAAAGGTGGTGGACGCGGTGAAGAAAGCTAAGAAAAAGATGGCTTTCCTTGAGCTGGATTTTTGTAAGGTGTTTGACAATGTGGCCTAGGGGTATCTCATGGGTGTTATGGAAGCTATGGGGTTTGGGCCTAAATGGATTGCTTAGATTAGAAACTATGCTGGAGCAGTGGATAATGGCCTTGGTTAATGGTTCTATTGTAGGAGATTCTGATATGGCGTGGGGGCTTCACCAAGGGGATCTGTTGTCCCTACTGTTCTTATTGGCGACTGAGGGTCTTAATAGGCTATTCTCTTAGGCCTCAGATCTAGATTTGTTTAGGGGTGTCTCGGTGGGGTCCCCTGCTATATAGATCACCCTTCTTCAATTCGTTGATGATGCATTGATTTTCTGCCCAGCTAAGATGGTACGTGTTTGTTCTCTCAAGCAGATCTTCAGATGTTTTGAGCTCATGTCTAGCCTGCGTATTAGTTTTAAAAAGTCTGGCCTCTGTATGGTAAATGTTAATCAAGAATGATTGTTGGAGGCTGCTGCTTTATTGAGGTGCGAAATTGTTTCTTTCCCCATTCCCTATATGGGTTTCTAGCTAGGAACTAATCCAAGTAGGGAAGTGGGGTTAAGTGTTGGCTTGCTTCTCGGAAGGCGGGGATTTTATCCATGGCTGGTTGGTTATCATTAATAAAATTGGTTCTCAATCATTTGCTAGTTTATTACATGCCTCTTTTAAAAATTCTTGTGGGGGTGGCTAAATAAATTGCTAAACTTTAGAGGAAGTTTTTGTGGTTCGAAAATGAGGGGGCGGCGAAAATGGACCTTTCTAGATGGGAATTGGTTGAGCACCCTAATAAGTTGGGAGGGCTGGGGGTGGGGTCTTTGTTGGTCAAAAACAAAGCCTTGCTCTTTAAATGGCTCTGGAGGATGATTAGTATGAGGGATTAGCTCAAGTGTAAAGTTGTCGAGGCTAGGTATAAAGGCATTTTTCCTGGTATTCAAGATGTGGAGGTTAAACGGAGTTTTAGTTCTTGGTGGTGAGGCATTGTTGGTTCTTTTACTTGCAGCAATGAGGCTCGGGTAATGGCCATGGAAGGGGTTAACATTTGTCTAGGTAGGTGTGATTTGGCTTAGTTTTGGGAAGATATTTGGGTGGGTATCTCTCCTCTCTCGGTCTCATTCCCACGGCTTTGTGCAGTGTCTTTGGATAAAGGAAAGCGAGTGGCAGAGTTGGGATTCTAGTTGAATAATATGTGGTTTTTGTGTCTTAACTGGAGGAGGCCGCTTCTTGAAAGGGAAGAGTCTCTCTGGGCTGAGTTGCTAAGGGTTATTTCCCAAGTCCATCTAGTAAGAGAAAGGGGGGATCGGGTTTTTTGGTCATTTGAGGGCGCTAGTTCTTTTTTGGCGCACTCTTTCCATGAGAACTTTGCTCATCGATGTTTGGATCCAATGTTCCCTCAATCAATTATTGATTATTGGTTGCTCATGTTTGGGGCAATTTGGCTCCTCCAAAGGTGGAGTTGTTTGTGGGGCTGGTCATTTGGGGGAAAATTAACACCAAGGATAATCTGCGTAGGAAAGGGATTCTGCAGGGGGATGATTTGCTTTGTGTGTTTTGTGGCTTTGATCCGGAGTCTGTGGACCACCTTTTCGTTCATTGTGAGACAGTCTTGCATTTGTGGCGGCAGATTTTTAGGTGGTGGGGATATGTGTGGGTTTGTCCAAGCTCAATTGGGCATCTATTTGATTAATGAGATTTTTTTGCTTGGGGTAAAGTGTAGAGGAAGATTTGAAAGTCTCTCTTGTATACAACACTATGGACGGTGTGGCTGGAGTGGAACAAGTTAAGTCTTCAAGGATCAGGGATCTGGTGCGGTTGACATCTTTAACTTGTTGCTAGCCAAGTTAGTGGCTTGGGTTAAAGTAGTGGAGCCGACCAGGTCATCATGTCTGGTTCAGCTCTTGGCCGATAAGTTCCTCTATCTCTTCTAAGTTGGATGGTTTTGACGTTGGATTGTGTTGTTCAAAGAAAGTGATATCAGCAGACATGATGTATCAGTTTAACTCAGCAGAATAGCATTTGTAGCCCTTCTGTAACCGAGAAAAGCCCAAGAAAATACATTTAAGTGCCTTAGCAGCGAGCTTGTCCTGTCCAGGAGTTAGGCAATGCACAAAACAAACACAACCAAAGGCACAAAGAGAAAGGAAATAAAACGGTTGAGTAGGAAACAAAATACTATAAGGGATTTGATCCTGCAAAACAAAAGAGGGATGCAATTAATAAAATAATAGGTAGAAAGAACTGTGCCACCCCAGATTTTAGAAGGAAGATTAGCATGCAATAATAGAGTTCGGGCAATCTCAATTAAATGACAATTTTTCCTTTCAACTATTCCATTTTGTTGTGGAGTGTATGGACAAGAAGATTGGTGTAAAATGCCCTGAGTAACCATAAATGTTGTAAATAGAGATGGAAAATATTTTGGAGCATTATCACTACGCAAGGCACAAATAATTTTTCCAAACTGAATCTTTATTTTAGTACAAAATGTTTGAAATATGGAAAACAACTCTGAACGACTTTTCATTGAAAAATATCAAAGTATAATGAGAATAGTCATCAATAAAGGTAACAAAAATAAGAAAAGCCCAAAGTAGAGTTAACATGACTAAGACCCCATACATATGTGTGAATAAGAAAGGAGACTCAGCTCGATTGGGGACTCTACGAGGAAAGTGACTACGAGTGTGTTTTCTACGTTGATATGACTCACAATCTAAAACAGATAAAGAGGATAAACTTAGAACCAATTTCTCAAGTTTAGAGAGACTCAAGTGACCCAGGCAATTATGGAGGAGTACGGGAGAGGTAATGCTCATGCAAGCTATTGGTGAACTAGGCGCAACAAGATGGTAGTGACCATGTGACTCATGCGTGACGTTAATCATCTGCTCCTAGTCCTGTACACAATTAGAGTTATAAAGGTGACTAAACAGTTAAGAGTTTTAATGAGCAGAAATTGAATTAAAAAGATTGTCAGGGACATATAAAACAAAATTCAAAGATAAAGATGAGTTGGGTATGGTTTGGCGTATCCCTTTTAACTGCAATTTTGGTACTGTCAAGAAAAAGGTAAAAGACCAATCTTACTCATTCTAATGGATTCCAGCCACATATATGCACGCATATCACTCGTATAAGCATCAAGTTCCTAAGTCTAATTAGATAGTTTCCTAAACTAGTTTAGGAAATATGTACAGAAAGGAAAATGTACAGGGGATTCTTTTACAATTGTAATTTCCTTACTATCATTTTTACTTACTGCTGTAATTTCAATTTTGTTAGAGATTGTTATTGTTAGCCTAGGGAATCCACGTGCATGTGGATATAGCTGGCAGAAGACGATTACAACTGCCTCGCTATAGAAATCTATCTTGGCGAGCTGTATAAATTGTCGACTAACGATTCCTTGTGTATCAATGAAGAATTTGAAGATTTCATATTCTCTCTCTCGTTCTTACTTTCTCTCTCTCTCTCTCTCTCTCTCTCTCTCTCTCTCTCCTTCTTTCCTTCCTCTATTCAGTACTCTGTTCCTTTAGGAACATCTTCCCATTCATATCGAATAGGAAGAGAGAAAATTGTCAAGCTTAGGCCGTGATAGATTGTACCAGCATGTGTTGGATTTTCTGCTAAAAGATAAGGCTACCATTGGGACTGTCTTACCCTATTTTTGCAAAATGATATCCACTCAATTTGGCACCCCTATCCAAAAATTTAGGACTGATAATGCAAAGGATTATTTCAACAATCACTCGTATCAGTTTTTCCAACAAGAGGGGATAATCCACGAATCTTCCTGCATAAATACTCCACAACAAAATGGAATAGCTGAGCAGAAGATGAGACATCTCCTCAATGTGGCACGAACTCTTCTTCACCATCACCATGTCCCTAAACATTTTTGGGGGGAAGTTGTTTTGACAACAACGTATGTGATTAATAGGGTTCCATCTAGGGTCCTCAATAACCAAAGGTCTTTCCAATGTCTAGCTTCTTTCTTCCCAAATCTGAGTTTGCATTCTCCTCTACCTCTTAAAGTGTTTGGGTGTGTGTGTTTTGTTCACATTCCTAAAGCCAATCGGGACAAACATGATCCTAGAGGCTCATAAATGTGTCTTCCTTGGTACTCTTCTATCCAAAAAGGCTATAAATGTTACAACCCTACCTTGTGCAAGTTTTATGTCTCCAAAGATGTCACCTTTGTTGAGTTTCAACCATTTTTTTGCTTCTCCTCAAGCAACACCTCAAGGGGAGACTATAGGAGATGAGGATCAAGACCCTAGGCATTTCTTTCCTAACCTAGAATCAGCAACATCAAGCTCCAGTAAACTTGATGGCACTGATACAATTCCTAACCTCATTTCTATTCCTTCTCCTCAACATACCTAATTCCCTAATTCCTCTCCTCAAAATGTAAGCTGCAATGAACAAGCAAACTAAAAGTCGCCATCCCTAGTGAGATTTAAGGGCTCTCCTTATATATTTGAAAGAAGACAACCCAATGAGGCTCCTCAGCCAAAATCATCATTAGCTCCTAACCCTGGTCTAGAATTGACACCTCAAGCAGATTCCATTCCAGCATGGTTTAACCCTGAACCAACTGATCTAGACCTACCTATTACTGTAAGGAAAGGGGTCAGAACCTGTACCAAACATCCACTAGCCAATTATCTATCCTATCATCGCCTTTCCCAAAGCCATACAAGTTTCCTCACATCTTTGGATGCTATTGTTATTCCAAAATCCGTGGAGGAGGCTCTAAAAGATCTGAAATGGAAGGAGACTATGTTAGAGGAGATGAGAGCCCTAAATAAGAATCAGACATGGGAATTAGTGCCTAGACCCAAGGAGGTCAAACCAGTGGGTTGCAAGTGGATCTTCAATCTAAAATACAAGGCTGAAAGCACCTTAGAGAGGTACAAGGCACGATTGGTGGCCAAGGGCTATACTCAGTCCTATGGCATAGATTACCTTGAGACTTTTGCCCCAATGGCAAACAATCCACATCCTTATCTCTCTAGGAACTACTTTTGGGTGGAAGTTGTAGCAACTAGATGTCAAAAACACCTTCTTACATGAAGATTTGGAGGAGGAGGTCTTCACGGAGTTACCTCCAGGCTTTCAACAAGAAGCGGGAAAAATTTGTAGGCTTAAGAAGGCTTTGTACGGGCCTCAAGTAGTCCTCATGAGCCTAGTATGGCCAGTTCTCTAAGACCATGAAACCTATGGGGTACCATCAAAGTAGAGGGGATCATACTCTTTTTATGAAGTACTTGGGAGAGAAGATAACAACCTTACTCATTTATGTTGATGATATTGTGGTGACAAGGAATAATGAAGAAGAACAGCAAATGCTTAAGCACAATTTAGCCAAGGAATTTGAAATTAAGGACCTTGGTGTGTTGAAATATTTTTTGGGAATTGAAGTGGTATTAAGGCATGGATTTTCTTGTCTCAACATATGTATGTACTTGATTTGCTAGTTGAAACAGGTCTAATAGGGGGAAAAAGTGCTGGCACACCAGTGAATCCTAACACCAAGTTGTAGGAGAATCCTATTGGAGAGGTAGTAGATAAAGGAAGATTCCAATGGTTACTAGGGAGGTTGAGATATCTCTCTCACACTAGGCTTGACATAGCCTTTGTTGTCAACCTAGTAAGACAATTCATGCACAATCCCACCAAGGAACACATGCATGCTGTGAGGAGGATCTTAAACTACCTAAAGGCTACACCGGGCAAAGGCATTCTCTTTGTTCCATCGATGATCGCACCATGGCTAGAACTACCCCAAAAAGGAACTTCAGTGGTGCTACCGGATTCCATGGAGTCAGTTATATTTCTAGGATTGTGAAAGAAGATTGGATCAAGAAGGTTTCGGCTACAAACAACCAAGGAAGGTCTTACTTCGAGGGAAAAACCTAGGGCTCTAATACCATGTCAAGAAGAAGGTAAAAGACCAATCTTATTCATTTTAATAGATTCCAGCCACATATATACACGCCTATCACTCGTATAGGAATCAATTTCCTAAGTCGAATTAGGAAGTTTCCTAATTAGATAGTTTCCTAAACTAGTTTAGGAAATATGGATAGAAAAGGAAAGGAAATAAACTACGGCTGCTAAATACAATCGAATCAAACAAATAAATAAAACACTACATGATACAAAGAATATAAGGAATTTGCACATTAGGAAAGTTGCATTAGGAAAGCTTCTCGTCTTCTAATAGGTGCCATTAGCAAGGGTAACAGGGGGCAAAGTATCATAATAGGTAAATGAGAATAAAAGAAGTTTATTGCCACACATATAGTCAATGGCGCCAGAATCTATAATCCAAGAACCAAGAGATTGACCTTTAGCAATGCAAGCAACAAGGTCACCAGTTTGAGATTGTTGTGCGAGATTGTTGTGCGGCCTAGAATTTCAAGAAAGCATCATACTCTACTATAGACATAGGTATCAACTATGAACCCGGCAGAGATGAGGCAAGACTAAGATCACCCTAAAACACATTAGCTGCATTGGCAGACGATGCTAACGGAGCAGTTGGACGACCATGTTTCTTCTAGCATTTTTCCTCAAGATGACCCATTTTCTTGCAAAAGGCTCACTGTGAACGTGGACAACTATTATTATGTCCCATGTTTCCTCCTGAGTTGGAAGCCTGAGATACAAGAGTTGAAGATTTGGATAAAGGGGCAGTAGTAGATGAAGAGGACACATTGTGCACACCTGTCATGTTCAGCAACCTTTTGAAAGAATCATTCATGGTAGGATTAGTGGAGTTGCTTAGGATTTGATGTCTAACGATGTCAAATTCAGTTTTCAATCCAAAGAGAGCAATAACCATGAAATACTTCTCTCGCTATGCAGTCTGTTTAGCACAGGTCATAGTAAAAGGGAGAAGAGCATCAAATTCTTGCATGAGTACTTGAACCTGCCCCAGATAAGATTCCATGGAGGTCTCTTGTTTGAGGTTCTTGATATTGGAAACCATAGTATACAAACATTGGATATCATTGGTATAGCACTCTTCAACTTCTTTCCACACTTCAACACAGGTTTTAAAGGGGCCAAAAAGCTACAAGGCTGACGGATCAATGGATTACCACAAGATACTGCACAACTAGGTATCGACTTGTTCCCATTTAACCCGGTTGGTTGCTGCCACACTTTCAGCCTTTGTGATAAGATGATTAGCTTAGCCTTGTCCTTTGAACCACATTTTGACAGAGACTACCCATGAGAGATAGTTGGCAAACCCTATCAATTTGATAGTGGTGATGTTAGGTGTCCCAAGGTTAGAGACGACAAGGGTTTATAAGGCAGAGGAGGCTTCAGGTGTTGAAACGAGAGCACCAAGGGCTGAGGTGGTGTCACCAAGGTTAGACATGGTGAAATTTCAGAGTGGGGGCATTGGTGAGGGATTTGACAAAGGGAATAGGCTTAGGGGGTGTCAGAGGTCAAATTTGGGGTGGCTGGAGGCAAGATGACAAACGCACCTACACGTGGAGGCAGAAGCATATTGTGTGCGTGGCGCGTGGGTGCTCATGCCTTCACCTGTGGTGGCGCGGCATCGGAGGTAGGTCAATTAGAGGTGTTTGAGGGTGATGGTGTGGTTAGTTCTTAGTAAAGGCACCGAAAAACTTGAGAGATTAGCCTGTCTAGGTCAACTATGGGTAGAGAGAGAGAGTGGGGTAGAAAGAGAAACAACAGGGTTGAGAGCCGCTGGAGATAGACACACAGCGGGAAACTTTAGGGTTTTCTCAACACAATTATGATACCATGTGAGAGTGAGTGGGAGAGAAAACTTGAGAGATTAGCCTGTCAATTATATTATTTATAGGCCAATTACAAAGAATAAGGCAGATTATGGAGACTAATTATCTGCTAATTACTTGTTGACTATATATACATTCTACACATCTAAATACATGGAAGGAAATAAATCATAATATATCTAACAGTATTTTTCAGTTGTTCCAGCCTATAAATAGGCTAGAGTAGGTAGAGAATTGCATTGTGGAATAATAATCTAAATTCTGTCATCGCTCTCTACATTTCTCTCTCTCGATCTCCACTGATCTCCCTCAATTCTCTCTGTTCTCTCTCTCTTTCTGTTCTGCCTCTCCCTCCATTTCTACTCTGTCCCCCAAATTCTTCTCATTTCCTTTCTAAACCCTGGGACAACCCTAGGGGCATGACAGTTTCCTAGCTAGTATAGGTGTAACTTCCTATTTTTAGCATATATAATAGGAAACTAGGAAGGATGTAATCTTTATATATACTGATCAAACTGATGAATAGAGTGAGGTTTTCTTCCAAAATATTTCTGTAATAAGCATCATGATTAAGAAAACTCAAGTGTTACATACTGAGGTGTAACCTACTAAAAAAATGCAATGATAATTATTAACAAATAAATAGTCATTAGTTGTTTTTCCTCTCTCTCTCTCTCTCTCTCTTGTTATTAGTATTATTTGTGCGTGCATGCATGTGTTTCTCTTCTTTTTTTTTTTTTTTTTTTTTTTTTGGGGGGGGGGGGGGGGGGGGGGGGGGGGGGGATATATATAATAACCAACCAATTTGACCTAACATAGAAAAAAAAGTCAAGCGCAACAGGGACAGCACTTCAAAAAACACTCACTGGTAAGAGCACCAAGTCCAGCATCAGTAATTTGGCGGGAATCCAAATTTAGTGACTTGATTAATGACAATCCAGACAATTTTCGTAAACCACCGTCAGTAACAAAAGTGAAGGACAGATTTATGCTCTCCAAAGTAGTTAAACCTAAAAGGAACAATCAAAATCATAATTAATAAAAATAAACATGACAACTGCTTTCTGCAAATAAAAAATGGCATCAGCTAATCCACTAAACAACTGCAACCTTGCATCTACGAGGGAGAATGATTGAATCTTTTTTTTCCCCAATTAACATGGTACGCAGATATATGGAGCTAAAGTGAATATCAATTCACAAAGTAAAACATTATATAAACACTTCATCTAGTCCCAAAATGTAGGTCTTAAGAAGTAATTTACATATTAAAGTATACAATATAAAGGTATAGCTATAAACAGTGCACTTTTGCTTAGTTTAGGTACAAAGCAGGGACTACACTTGATAGACTGTTCTAGAATTCTCTCAATGCATGTTACTATATATGACACCAGAAAATTTTAATCCATTGTACCTATTTTATTCTTGTGTTTTTGCCGCCCATGCCAAAACTGGTATAACTAGCAAATATATGATGGTCACCACTATTGAAAATTTCAATCCATTGTACCTACTTTATTCTTGTGTTTTTGCCACCCATGCCAAAACTAGTATAAATAGAAAATATATGATAGTAACCACTTCAAGTTCAAGCAGGAATTTTTCCATCCATGCCAGTTTTGAGCAGGCTTTGAGGCCTATAAATAGCAATGTACATACAACATTTTTTGATTGATGAAACTTGTACCAATTTTCCCATATATAGTGAAGAGGTTGCCTTCTTTTCCCCACATTTACTTGTGTCTTTGCATACACTTGACTTCCTTTTCACCTTTCATCCATCCTCTACCTTGTTGAATATCATCTAGGAGGAGAGGCTGACTTAGTGTTCAGAGGGACAACTGGGGCATCTAAGGCCACACGGCCCGGGCAAGATCAAACCACCCGTGATAATTATTTTAGGTTGTACATTTTACATTTCCTTATTATAGAAGTTAGTTTGTTTTTTTTGAATTCTTTTTTATTTTCTTATACAACTTATGCATTGAAGGATCCTATGTAAACAAAGTCAAGTTTGAATATAATTAAAAATGCAATAGAATATACAAGTAAGGTAGAATAGCTTTCTTTTCTCTAATTTTCTTTGAAAATTATTCTGACTTTAATTTTATTAAATAGTTTTAATTAATTCCATGCATTCCTTCCTATCCCCATTCTTGGGGACTTGGATCGCGCTCCTTGCGGTCTTGAGATGCAAAAGAACCAAAATCTGGAACTAGTGATCCTAGTTGTGGGTCCAGGGGGGAAAGGGAACCTGGTAACAATTGTCTTACCTCTAGTAGTCCCAACCCTTGAATTATGATTTTCCTACATTAGATGATATGGAGGTTGAGCCCATAGTTAACAGATTTGTCCCACCCCCCTGGGAACTGCATTCTAATTCGTGCGTATTGGAATGCAGTGCATTGATAATCTAGAACACCATGGTACATGTTCGATCATCAATATTGGAGATCCAAAAAAAACACAGAACGGAAGAAGAGGAGCATCAAATCCAAAATTCTTAAGAGTTGATTTATAATAAGACCAGCATCAGAGCTGTTACCTCTTCTTCTTCCTTTCTCTCTGCAATAGCTCATGGCAGGCAAATCTTCTTCAAGGACGACAAATGGAAACAGACAAAGGAATATGATATGGGATGACGAAGACGACATATAGTGATAGAGGTTGCAAAAAGCATCAGAGCTGTTACCTCTTCTTTTGTGGTTCTTATGCAAACTTTGATGTATGGACTATGGGTTATGGACGTTCGAAGTTATGAACAATGAATATGAATTATGAATGTCAATCTTTTGTATGGGTTATGAGTTATGGCTTATGGTAATTTGTTCCATCTACCAAACATCCTGCAAACCGGGTAATATGGTTAAGCCTTGGTAGCAACTGTAAAGTTTCTTTTATGATTGAGAAGTCACAGGCTCATATTTTAGAAATAGATTCTTTATAAAGCAAGGGTCTTGTCGTGCATAGAAACAGCCCTGCCTCGACCCTTGCAAAGCGGGAAGCCTTATGCACTATAGCACTAGAGACACCCTTTTAGATCACATGTTCATCATGGTTATTTTCCAATACTATACATTTTCACTTGTGATGTTATAACAGCCAATGGCTCTACTATTATTAGTAGGACAGGACTAATCATCCTAACGTATTCATCTCATTCTCCTTTGCCATGTGTATACTTTCATTCCTTCATAATTTCATATGTCTATCGATAAACTTACAAAAATTCTTAATTATTCAGAACATTTTCACACCGAATTCTTCAAGATTTCAAGACAACAGAGAAGATTAATGGAGGAGATGCACCTGAAGGGGCCCATCCGTTTGTTGCTTCTCATTTAAATGTCATCCATATTTGGGGCCATTTGAGTTCTTTACATTATGAGTGTTGCTAGTTGAGAGAGCATCATCCAGTGTCTCTTTTGCTTGAGTTAAGAATAGGGTATGAGGCCCTCATGTCAGCTCATTCAAATATTCGGGGTAGGGATTTCAATTTTGTTAAGTTTGTTGTTATTTTGCAAGATTTATTTGTTTTTGAAAACTTAATGTTAGAACTGCTCATAGTGATAATACTAAAGAGTGTCCCTCAAAATTTTTTTGTGATTTTATGATTGTTTCTTGCATCATTATTCTTCTTGTTCTTGCACTCTGCAACAAAATGGAGCTGCTGAAAAGAAGAATAAACATATTGTGAGAACTGCTCATTGTTTATTTATTGGTTTGCATGTGCCCAAACCATTTTAGAATGATATTGTTCTTAACACAAGTTATGTTACATGATTAACCAGATGCAGTCATCAATTATAGAGTAAATCTCCTCATTTTATCATTTTTACTCGTTCAGTCATGATTTCTTCTTCCTTCTCTTATATTATGCTGTATTTCCTTCATTCATCTACTCGTGAAGTTGACAAATTGAGTCCTTGAACCTATTAAGTGTATTTTATTGGGTTACACTCCATCTAAAAAGGGTATAAGCATTACCATCCTATCCTATGCAAATTATTCATAGAGGTCAAGTAACCCAGCCAGCCTCCGATGCTCCATGTGAACCAACTTTTACCTCATCTTCAGATCGGGTCTCCAACAGTCGGACCTTCCTATTGCTGTATGGAAAGGTAAGTGTTACTATAATTCCCATCCAATCTGCATTTCTCCTATAATTCTCTGCCCTCATCATATTACTCCTTTATCTTTATCTACAAGCCCCATTTCTGACACACTCTCTGAAGCTTTATCACATTGTGGGTGAAAAGTGGTGCAATGGAATAACAGATGTCTCTTTTTGATTCTTGAACATAATCTAGATAACCAACATGAACACCCCCCCTAGCCCCCACCAGAAGGCGGTTCCCAAAATAATAACAATAAAGACAAACTCTACACTTGAAGTGCTGTTCAAAATTCATTCCAAATGGTGTTTGGCAACCAACTTTTCATTCCAAAAACCAAAACACTTTTTGTAGAAAAATGGAAGAACTGAAGGGGTTTAAAACTGCCAAGCAAAAAAAAAAAGAAAAGGGTTCAAAACCCTTTCCATTTTCAGTTTTTTCCATTTAGTTACAAAGAAAAAAACTTATTTCACCCCCTCCCCTCCCCCCCCTTGCTTTCTCTCTCTTCTATATATATATATACAGACACACACACATACCACAGATCTGTGGTCGCTGACCCAGATTTACTCTCTATACACATGTGTTTGCATGTCCAGTGAATCCTGATGTATCTTCTCTCTCTACATATATATACACAATGAGTTTCTTGAAGAAGATGAAGAGTGTTTTCTAGATTTTCTTATTTTTCCCAAAAAAAAACTGAATTTTTACTTGAAATTGTATCATGTATTTTTGAAAAAAAAAAATTGAACACGGATTAGAAATATCAAATACCTTTTCAATTTTTCTTTCCATTTTCTTGACAACTGAATTGACAGCAAAATCAAAGAACAATTTCAGTTTTCATTTTCCCTAACTCAAAATGGAATGGAATGAGAAGCATGAAACGGAATGGAAATTTCCAGCAGCATTTTCAAATAGCCCTTTACTGTACTATTGTCAAATGGAACTACTGCCCTTTAGTGTGCCATTGTCAAATGGAACTAAACTCAGTATAGTATCCCATTGCAAGGCTTGTCTAAACAGTTACTAGAAAAGAAAAAATATTTGATTTATTTGAGGGATGATGTAATTGTGTATCCAATGAACCCATTCCAACACTCCCCAACCATACCCATTTGGGAAAAATTTTCTGTGCGCCCATATCTTAGCAGGTTTGACAACATGTCAACATAATGCACTAATGCATCATAAAATTTCAGTACCAGGAACAAGGCATCATAGGCACACATCTAGGAAACCAGCAAACGGCGGTAAATGAGATTTTTTCTTTTTTTAAAATAAAGGTAGAAAAATCTCATGTAAATGAACAGAACACTTGACTGTCAATGTAGCTCAATAGAAAGAAAGCAAGTTCCAACACGTTGATTATCATTTCTTTTGGACTTGTAACTGTCCTGCATACGGTAACCAGAGTTAAAATCTAACCAGAGAGATGACGGAGGCCATTGCTTCCAACTTCAGTGTCAGACAATTCCAAACATCTCAAACGCTGAAGGCCTGATCTTCATACATTGAAATGTAAGCATGTAAGGAATGTGCATCCATTGTCTAACACTAGTTACTATGCGAGTTTTCTAACAATAGCAATAACAGTTTTCTAACAAAAGGAATGCAAAATAAAAAAGAAAATGATGGCATCATTGTCATGGATGCCAAGAACAATATCCATTGCAGCCAGAAAGGATATAAGCAGTACCAATAAATTGATGCCCAATCTCATGTTGATTCCTGGCGATACTATTATATAATTTGAGTTTATTAGAACCTTTTTTCCAGCCTCATTCCTTAACTTTACAGGAAACAAAACAAAAGGAAGAAATAATAACAGCAGGAGTATAGTGCCCGTCTAGCATTGTTGTGAAGTTTCTGTTGCAAACTTACTTCTGTAGAAAACACTTTTATAAGAATCACTTTTGAAGAAAAATAGTTTAGCATTTGGTCAGATCATCTAAGAACACTTTTAGTGTTATATGCATTAGGCCAGTGATGAATAAAAAAATGCTTTTAACAATAAAATTAACAAAAAGTGTATTTAGAAAATTGTTTATATAGTTAATACTATTTGAAAAGTGTAATGTTTGTAATGTTGATTAGTGGTAATTTTTTTTCCAAAAATAGTTTATTAAATGCTTTTATAAGAATCACTTTTGAGGAAAAGCATTTTCGTGTTTGGCTAGATCATCTAAGAAATGCTTTTAGTGTTGTTATGTGTGTTTGGCAAATGCCTAGTTAAAAAAAATGCTATAAAAATAAAATTACCACAAAGGGTATTGACAAAAAAATTACATAACTAGTATTATTTGACAAGTGTAAAGTTTGTAACATTGATTGGGGGTAATCTTTTCTAAAAATAATTTTATTTCTGCTGCTGCTTTTTCTGCTTCACAGTAGAATCTCCAAATTTCTTCTTCTGCTTTATAGCAGAAAAATAGTCTTTTCTATCAGTAAAATCAGTATTCAATTTTGGCCAAACACCAGAAAAAATAACTCACAGGAGCGTTTTTATTCAAAAAAAAAAAAAAACACCAATCTGATTCCTCACTGCACACCCAATTTGGCCAAGCAAGTATGCCATTATATATTATAAATTTCTGCTTACCATGATAAACATAAAACTCAGTATCAAGAAAGTCAGCTTTCTGATATATCAGCAAATTCTTTAGGAAGTCAAATACTTTGACATAATGCAATTGCAGTCCAGATGTCCCACTAATGTCATGATTTCGAGCATGATACATGTGGGAGTTACAAGTAAAAGCTTCTAGTAACACAGGACTTAAAACATACTGCAGATTAGCCAAAAACCATGAAAAGAAAGAAAATAAAACTGCCATAACAAGTACAAATGGACAAAATGGAAAAACATAAAATTAAGAGAACTTGGTGAATAATATGACCTGTCAAGTTAACCAGGCCCTCATCATCAATCTTGCATGAGTCCAGGTTTAAGCTCTCCAAATTTGTTAAGCCTGCTTGAAGCAATAAAAACTACATAAATGACAACAGCTTCTCAAAAAGGAACAATTGGACACCAAGTATTGCACACAGGTCTTCTGAGGTAAGACCAAAATTCACAAACATAGCACACCTCGATTTTGAAAATCTACACTAACTTCTTTATTTCTAAACTTCTAAATAGAAAGAAAAAACATGTGGGTGGTTAGAAGACTACTAGTCAACTACAGAAGTTGCCTCGGTCAAAGTCCAATTCTATATTATTTCCTAATCCATCATTCATTGTTAATCAATGAAATTTTTAAATTAATTATTATGTTAATTATCTTCTCCGCCAACCAAATCTTCCACCATCAGCTAAGAAACTCATTTTCTTTCTTGTTTCTTTTTCTTCTTCATCTTATCACCAGCAAACCAAACTAGATCTGATCCACTCACCTACGCTAGGATTCACCAATCTTGGTCGACCTAGATCAAATCTGCATTTGAATCCAAACCAGGTATGGGTCTGAACTGTGGAGCGATGAGTTCAGATTCAAACTAACTCAAATGTGGTGGATATACGGAACAATCTTAAGAGTCTAGAAGGTTTGATTACAAGTCTAGGAATCAGATGCTTAGGTTTGCCAAAAATGGAGAGGGAAAGACAAAAGAAAAGAGACAGAAGTTTCCAGGCCTGGCAACTCTCTCTATCTCCAATCACAACTTTTAATCATACGGAAAAATAGTTTTTTTTAACACTTTCCATCAAATTCATTGACCAACAACAGGGAGGTCTTTGTAACTTATCAAAGTTGAGAGATGACGTGCAGTTTGGCCGTATGAGGTACTGTGTAATTTATCCAACATTGTATATGTTAAGTATCACTTAGTAATTGGAAACACCAGGCATTTTGCAACATTATGCTCAATTAGATCAACTGTGAGTAAATTCAAGAAAAAGAATATTCCTTCAATTAAAAAAAAAAGGAAAAAAATCCTGCATATATGCAACTTAGAGGGCATGAACTAACTCCTTCAAAGAAATTATATAGGAAGATTATTGCACCATAGGCATAACATCCCCTTCAACAGAACATAATACAGTTCTACACATTACTGGCTTAAGGGTTCAACAGATAGAAAGAGAATCACAAGTACAGACACTACATCCATCTGTTATTACTCAAGGGCCAGGAGATTTATGATTTTTTTAATACTGTTGTTGAATTTATACAAACATGAAATGATAAAACCACCTCTCAGGTGCACCAAACAAGCATTTGAGACATCATTGAATCCCAAGTTCAGTACTTTAAGATTTCGTAGACCTGCAAATAATATGATAAGAAGAAAGTTACCTCACTGCATTTCTTTTCATACTAGAAAGAGAAATGACCATGTTAGTTCATAAGATTGTCCATCATTCTTAACCAGCAGGGATGAAAGTCAAATTCACATGTATGCTACCTGAAAACTTCTCGCACCCATCGTCAGACAAATTGCATCTGCTTAGATTCAAATATAATAGAGCACGAAGTGCTGCAAAGGAAGAGTTCAGAAATGATTTTAGTACCAACATTGATCAATTTGTGATATTTAAAAAAGAATGGTATCTTGCAAGAAACGCTGCATCATCAAAGAATTTGCCACAACCAACCCAAAATGTCAAACATATACTAGAAGATAAGCAATTTAAAGAGCCATTCCATGAATATCATAAATCAGCAAACAGAATGTTTTTTAATCATTTGTCCACTTTATTACATGACAACATTTCTGTTGGGCTTTGCTTCATATATGTTGAAAAGAAAATCTTGAATTGCAATATTTCCCACAGAGCCAAGAGAATAATATCTTTTGAGTGAGTTTGGCAAAAATGTTTCTAAGAGTTCAGCCCATGCATAAGAAGCGGCACTACTTCCATGTCAACAAATTACACCACGAACTTATACTTGATATATATAAATGATCATTTGATATCTATATCTATATATATATATACCTACCTTTTACCTTCTATCAGCAATGCTTTATATATTCATCACATAGCCAGCATCATCGTTAGGACTCAGAAATCAAGGGAGAGAGTACCTGTAAGAGAATCCAAGCATGCTCCAGTAATAGGGCAACCTTCCATGTTCAATAGTGAAAGCTTGTGCAAATCTGAAACAGTCACAGGTTGTTCCAAGCATTTCAGTGAAAGATTTTAATCAATTGGTGAAACAAGAAGAGAATGGTGTCAGACCTCTGAGTCTGACAATGAATTTTCACTGTTTCAGTGAGAATTGGATAAGAAATTAAGGGGGAAATTTTTAAGAAGTATAGGGAGAATTAGAAGAACAGAGAGAGTGCGAAGGAGAAAGATCAAGAGGGAGAGAAAGAGAATGTTTGGAAGAAATTCTGGAAAGTTTTCTTTTGATATTTCATGCCCGGATAAGGCTAAATCAGGCCTTATATACCGAGTACAGCAACTAATTGATTCTCCTGTGCAATGACCTGGCCATCTCTACCTTCTAGAACAAATTTGTTATAACCACCAAGGTACAACCCCCCCCCCCCCCCCCCCCCCCCCCCAAGCCTAGCACCCATGGTACAACTCCTCCTAGCCTAGGTACATGACACATGGTCTAACTGGAACAAAAACTGACCATAAAATAATTCTAGATTAGTTTTTAAAGGAAAGAAGAATCCAAGGGTGGCACATCTATTTACTGTGCTTCAAGCACATGAATATATGAGACTTTTAAGGATGCAGATTTAGCGGTTCTATCAGGTAGCCATGCAAATGCACAAGAGAAGAGATAATTCCACGACAGTATTAACGATGATATAATTGGACAAGTACCTAGAAGGACGCTGTTTGCCAGTTGATTTTTAGAGAGAGAAAGAAAGAGAGAGAGAGATCCCGGTAGGAAGGCTAGTGATCATCCTAAGAGAGAATGCGTGTGCCCAGGCATGTGTGCACACAGTGTGTGTGTGTGTGTGTGTGTGTGAGAGAGAGAGAGAGAGAGAGAGGCAGAGACAGACAGACAGACAGAGAGAAAGAGAGATATGAAAATTTACAACAAAATCCTTTTTAAGTTAGTATGGGCATAAAATACCTCTCAGAACTCATATCTGAAGTGGTCATCATCCATGCTTCAGAGACCATACATAAGCATAATAACCTAGAGCAAGATGTTAACTTAAATCCAAAACAAGTACCTTTGAGAAAAGATACCCCATAATCTGACACCTTACTGCAGGAAATTTGCAACTCTTTCAAGTTGGTAAGCCCTGAAATAAAAATAATAGTTTTGCAGCGCAGCTAACCGTTGGCAGGATAAAACCACATTACTTTCACATGAACTGATGATAAAGTGCAATTCCTACTGCATTGGCTAAATAAACAAATGATTGGAAAATTTTTTGAAAACTAGAAATCTGAGAAACTAATAAAACAAAAGTCAATTCCATAACCATTCAATCTCCCCTGATGCATCTGCACAGCCCCCAAAACTAGAATTCCAGTTATTTGAACAATGGCACAACGCTGATCAATGTATTCTGAATTATAAATGTCCATGGAATGATTTTAAAAACAAACAAACAAAATAACATAGTGCCTTCTAAGCAGCAGACCACATAATTTTCCTGCAGAAGTAAAGAAATGAATATATTTGAAGATTTTGGAATCCTCCAAAGATGAACAGATATTCTAAGGAATGCAACTAAGACAGACAAAAATTAACAACACAACATAGTCAGGAACCAGAAACAAAGTAAGAAATTGAGAAGGGAGTATGGCGTTACCACAAAGAGTCTTCATATCATCATCAGTTATGCAATTGCAACATTTTATATTAAGAGATTCAAGCTTCATTAGTCCTGCAAGAGAAGTCAACCACACATAAACCATACATTTGAGATCAATATCAGCTTAACTTGGCACTATTATGAGAATTTTACATTTTTCTAATCAAATGAGAAAAGAAGATTGCACATGAAACTTAAAATTAACAGTCAAAAATTATGAAGAAATAGCTAATGCAATCACCAAAGGATTAAAGAAAATCCAAGACAAAACTAAACTGAAATACAGGATAAATTCAGTTACACATAAAATCAAACCCAAAAAGGAAAACTCTTAACAAAGATATCTAAACCAAACTGCAATATTTTAGTTCTAAGAGACTCAAGCTTCATCAGTTACGCAAACTGTCATCCATAAACCAATCATTAATGTCACGTCGACTCGTATTCCCCCATACTCGGGTGAAAGTTTTTGTTTCTAATTGGATTTTGAACAAAATAGATAAAAGCTAAGTTTAACAGCCTTAGGTACAAAAGAGAGTGAGATCAATCAAGAAGTTTTGTATTGAGTGAATTATTTATATATACACGAGAGTCTCCAACTTCTACTCCTAATTCTAAGAGTTATATGATACAAGATATGCTAAAAATAATTTACAGATAATCTAGAATACACACAAAATTAATCTACATAATTAATCTTAATCTCTTAGATAGAACTTATCAGCTTTTCCTCCTTTCTCAGCTTCAGATTGATTAGCGACTTGCTTGCTTCTGATTTTTATTCAAATATTCCTCCTCCTTTTCTTAATCCTTTTTACCCGGATCTCCAACACCCTCCACCCCTTCTCAAGCTAAGGAATAGATATCCCTCATTCCTAGCTGTCATGCATGGAGCTGCTCGGATAGCATTTTTATTTCTTCTTTTTTTCCTTAATGTAATTCCCTCCAGCTGAGCAGTAGGCCATAGCAGGAGCAGTAGGTTGTTAGAATATTCGGTACATGATTAGGAGAGGGCCCCACTGTCAGGGAATGACCTCCTAATAGCCTTTATATAGTACCCTGTTATGCAGTGTAACGGTATGCAAATAGGCAATCAGAATATTCATTTCAAGTCTTCTCTCTCTCTCTCTCTCACTCGCCTGCTTCGCTATCTCGTCTATTCTCCCTCACACTCTTTTCTTCAACCTAGCAATCCTCTCAGAATTGCAGTAAACCCTGCTATCCTTCAGCGGGGTTGTGACACATTGGTATCAGAGTACTGTTCTGGTCGAGTGGGTGAGCAGGTCTAGTAATGGCCGAGGGAATGCGTATGAAGAATTTCGAAATACAATTGCAGCAAACCGGGGAGATGGTGGTGGAATGCCAAAGCAAGATGGAGCAAATGGAGTTGGGAACGACTCGAAATCAGGAGGCTATTCTTGCACTAGATCGTCGGATGCAAAGTGCCATGGATGGAATGGAAAGGAGGTTGGACGAGTCCATTACACGGGTTTGGGAGGAGCTAGCTGCACAAATGCAGCAATACATAGCCATGTTAGGCCGACAACAGCCGATTAGGCTAGCGCCTGAATTTCCACCGAGAGAAGGGATGGATCCTGCTCCCCAAAGGGATAGAGCTGGATGGGAGCTGGAAATACATGAGGAGGAGCTTAACCAGGGTGGCCGAGAAGAAGGAATACTGGGGAGGGGGCCAGTAGTCCCAATGAACCATCATCTACAAGGATTCCCTCTCCCTAAGATGGACATCCCAGTGTTCGAAGGGGTTAATCCACGATGGTGGATAAGGAAGTGTGAAAGGCTGTTTGAGTGGCATAACATTTCGGAGCTACAGAAGGTGTCTCTAGCGGCAGCCTACTTCAACGAAGAGGTCGACGCGTGGTATCAAGGAGTCATACGGCTGAGGAGAAACCAAACATGGGGAGAGTTTACAAAGGCTCTATGTGGAAGGTTTGGAGAAAGAAGTATGACCGACATTGTGGAAGAATTCAACAAGCTTAAACAGTCAGGGAGTGTAGAGGTATACCAAAAATGCTTCGAGGAGCTGAGGTCCTACATGATCCAATACAACCCCTACCTCACCGAAACCTATTTTGTATCAAGTTACTTAAGTGGCCTCAACGAGGAATTAAGGCCAATGGTTAAGGTGCTTAGGCCACAGACAGTAGCTCAAGCATCGGAAGATGCTCGATTACAGAAGTTAGCAGTCGAAGCACTGCTTAAGAGGCAGAGGCAGCAGACAAGGGGCATGGTGGCTGGGACCCAAAGTGGGACAGGAAGGAATTTTAACCGGGAAGTAGGTAAGTGGAACGGCGGGGCAAGAGGAGTTGTGGGACAGGGCATGGCACCCCCTGGAGATCCGTTGAGGGAGCAAAGAAGACTGGCAGGACTATGCTTCCGGTGCGGGGACAAGTACCACCCGGGGCAGCCTTGCAAAAGGCAGATTTTGCTATTAGAAGGGGATGAAAGAGATGACCAGGAGGTGGAGGAAGGAATAGTTGAGGATGATGGGGGCGTGGAAGACAATGGAGAAATATCCATTCATGCCCTGAAAGGGGTGGCCAATAACAAAATTATCAAAGTGGGAGGCCAAGCCAAGGGAAGCACCCTAATGATCCTAATCGACAGTGGGAATACCCACAGTTTTATTGATGAGCACACGGCGAGAAGGCTAAATTGTCAGTTGATAGGGACGCCACCCCTAAGCGTAACGGTGGCCAATGGACATAAGGTGTTGAGTACCTCGACTTACAATGGTTTTTCATGGGAAATGCAAGGGGAGAAGTTCGTAACCGATTTAAGGTTACTGCAGTTAGGAGGCTGCGATATGGTCTTGGGGGTGGACTTGATGAAAGGAGTAAGCCCAATTAGCTTTGATTTTAACCGCATGGAAGTATCCTTTGAGAAGGAGGGTAAGAGAATGGCCATCAAGAGCGAGAAAGAAGCTGGGGTGTGCAAGCTGATGTCCGAGAAGGTTTTGAAGAGAGTCATGAAGGGGAAGTGGGTTCAATGGGCACAACTCTTCTCAATAGTGGCTGCAGAGGACACGTCCGAGGAACCAGGAGGGCTGGGGCAGTATTACTTAACCATCAGCAACCGGGAGGAGTCCCCTAATCAGGTATCACATTTGGCCTTACTTGATGAATTGTTGGTGAAGTATGCGGACCTATTTGCAGAACCCAGATCCCTACCCCCTAACCGATTGTTTAACCACTCTATCAACCTCAAACCCAACACCGAACCAGTTAATATCCGAGCCTACCGATACCCTCCTATCCAGAAGAATGAGATCGAGAGGATGGTTAGGGACATGCTACAACAATCCATTATCAAATCAAGCCAAAGCCCCTTTGCTTCCCCTGTTTTATTAGTGAAAAAGAAGGATGGGACATGGAGGTTTTGTGTAGATTACTGCCACTTGAACTCCATCACAATCAAGGATAAATTTCCCATTCCTTTAGTAGAAGACCTGCTAGACGAACTCCATAATGCCAAGTTCTTTTCCAAGCTTGATTTACGATCGGGTTATCATCAAATTAGGATGAAACCCGAGGATACTCCTAAGACTGCATTCAAAACACACCATGGCCACTTTGAATTTCTGGTAATGCCATTTGGGCTTACCAACGCCCCATCCACCTTTCAATCCCTCATGAACCACATCTTCGAAGACCACTTGCGGAAATTCGTCTTAGTTTTCTTTGATGACATCCTTATCTATAGCCCCACCTTCGAACAACACCTAGTGCACTTGCAAACCACCCTAGACATTCTGCGGAACCACCAATTATTCATCAAGAAATCCAAATGTGAGTTTGGTCAGGAGCAGGTGGAGTATTTGGGGCACATAATCGCTGAAGGAAAGGTGAGCACTGATCTTAGGAAGATCGAAGCTATGGTGGCATGGCCGAGACCCACAACCATGAGGGCCCTAAGGGGATTTCTTGGGCTAACAGGGTATTACAGGCGGTTTGTTAAGAATTATGGGGTCATCAGCCGACCATTGACGGAGCTACTTAAGAAGGGAGAATTTCATTGGGGTCCCAAGGCAGAAGTGGCATTCAACGAAGTAAAGGAAGCAATGAGCAGAGTGTCGGAGTTGAAGCTACCAGATTTTGAGAAGCCTTTCACCCTGGAGACCGATGCATGTGACACTGGCATTGGGGCAGTGCTGGCACAAGAGGGGAGACCAATTGCCTTCTTAAGCCAAGTGTTAGGTCCCCGGCATTCTGGGTTAAGCATCTATGAGCAGGAGTTCTTGGCAGTCCTCATGGCTGTGGATCGATGGAGGCATTACTTGGAAGGGGGGCGATTCATCATTAAAACAGACCATGAAAGTCTGAAATATCTACTGCAACAAAGACTTCAAACGCAGCTACAGCGCAAGGGAATGGCCAAGCTCATGGGACTAGATTATACGATACAATATCGAAAAGGGAAAGAAAACATAGCTACTGATGCCCTATCTCGATGCCACGAAGAGGGAAACCTTACAGCAGTCACAATAGTGACTCCACAGTGGTACGAGGAAGTAGTCAACAGCTATGGAAACGACCCCAGGATCTATGCCTTGCTAGAGGAACTTACGGTGAAGCAAGGGGAAGTGGAAGGATATACCCTGAAAGGGGGAATGTTGAGGTATCAGGGACGAATAGTGATCGGAAACCAGCCTGAGCTAAAAAGGAAGATCATGCAGGCCTTACATGAGTCACCTTTGGGAGGCCATTCTGGCGAACAGAACACGTATGTAAGAGTTAAAGGGATATTCTATTGGCCAAGATGAAGACTGAGGTAAAGGAGTTTGTGAGGAGTTGTGATGTTTGCAAAAGGTGCAAAACGGAGTGGGTACCTTACCCTGGACTGCTGCAACCCCTCCCCATTCCGGATCAGGCTTGGTCCAGTGTGTCGATGGATTTCGTGGATGGTTTACCTAGATCATAAGGAAAAGACAGTGTCCTGGTGGTAGTGGATAGGTTCACAAAATTCGCCCACTTCATCGGGTTAGCCCATCCTTACACAGCTCAGGAGGTGGCGAGAGCCTTCTTGGACCGTGTAATTCAGCTGCATGGGGTCCCTCATAATATAGTCTCCGATAGAGATAGCATGTTCACCAGCCTCTTTTGGCAGGAACTGATGAAGTCTCTGGGAACGAATCTACGGCTGTCCACGGCCTACCACCCCCAAACGGACGGCTAAACCGAGAGGGTAAATCAGAGCCTCGAAACTTATCTAAGGTGCGTATGCCTATTACGACCCAAGGAATGGCACAGATGGTTGTCCCTGGCGCAGTGGTGGTATAACACCACCCGACACTCAGCTATTAGGACCACTCCCTTCGAAGCTCTGTTCGGGTACAAACCCCCCTTGCTACCCGCGATAGGAGGAGGATCAGACGCAGCCACAATAGAAGAATACTTACAACAAAAGCAAGAAGTGACAGGACAAATAAAGCAAGAGCTGGCCTCCGCTCAGCACCGTATGAAGCAGTACGCGGACAGGAGGAGGACGGAAAGGGAGTTTGAGGTTAGGGATGAAGTGTACCTAAGGTTGAAACAGCCGCACCTGCGATCACTGACACGCGGGAAAGCTACTAAGCTCAGCCTCCGGTACTTCGGACCCTTCCCTATAACTAACAAGATAGGGAAGGTGGCGTATCGACTGCAATTACCGGCCGACACACACATCCATCCCGTATTTCACATTTCGCTATTGAAGAAGTCAATCGGGGGTCAGCCGGCAAATGCCACGCTACCACTCCTACCTAAGGAAAGTGAGCAGGCGGTAGAACCAGAAGCCATACTCGGAAGACGAGTGATTCAGCAAGGAGGAGTGCCCTTAATCCAAGTCTTGGTCAAATGGCAGGGAAGCACTCAGGAAGGAAACACTTGGGAATATCTACCTAAATTGCTTCAGAAATTCCCTCGCACGGTTAGCCTAATCAATCTTCCTTTACGACAAGGAAGCACTCAAGAGGGGAGCATTGTCATGCATGGAGCTGCTCGGATAGCATTTTTATTTCTTCCTTTTTGCCTTAATGTAATTCCCTCCAGCTGAGCAGTAGGCCATAGCAGGAGCAGTAGGTTGTTAGAATATTCGGTACATGACTAGGAGAGGGCCCCACTATCAGGGAATGACCTCCCAATCGCCTTTATATAGTACCCTGTTATGCAGTGTAACGGTACGCAAAAAGGCAATCAGAATATTCATTTCCAGTCCTCTCTCTCTCTCTCTCTCTCTCTCTCTCTCTCGCCTGCTTCGCTATCTCGTCTATTCTCCCTCACACTCTTTTCTTCAACCTAGCAATCCTCTCAGAATTGCAGTAAACCCTGTTATCCTTCAGCGGGGTTGTGACACTAGCTTGCTAATTAATATTTCAAAACCGGGTCTTGACATGGCTTTTGTGAATATATCTACTTCTTGACTAGTTGTAGGTAAATAGGTTAGTTTTATTCCTCCTTGCTCAATCTCTAGTTGAATAAAACTTCGATCAATCCTAACATGCTTCATTCGATCATGTTGGATGAGTTACCCACAAAACTGATAGCAGACTTGCTATCACTATATAATTTTATTGGTAGGGTTAGAAGCATTTGTAAGTCCTCCATCAATCTAGTTAGCCAAATCAATTCACAAATGTCTTGTGCAATTGCTCTAAATTCTGCCTCAGCACTACTCTTTGCCATTACTGACTATTTCTTGCTCCTCCATGTGACTAGATTTTCCCAAAGTTTAGTGCAAAAACCTGAGGTTAATCTACTGTCCACTATAGATCTTGCCCAATCAACATCAGCAAATCCTTCAACTCCTCTATTCTCATTCTTTTGGAATAACAAACCCTTTCCCGGTGTCCCCTTTAGATATCTCAGGATACGATACACTGCATTCATATGTTGTTGAGTAGGTGAGTGCATAAATTGACTCACAATACGTACTGCATATGCAATGTCTGGACGAGTGAGGGATAGGTATATTAGTCTTCCAACTAGCCTTTGATATCTTCCCTTATCAGCAAGGGGATCCTGATATATTATTGAACACTTCCAGTTTCTTTCAAGCGGTGTAGGAGCACATTTACTTCCCAACATACCTGTATCCTTGAGGAGGTCAAGGGTATATTTTCTCTAAGAAATCAGAATACCTTGTTTTCTCCTTGCTACTTTCGTGCCGAGAAAGTACTTCATTGCCCCCAGATCTTTGACTTCAAATTCTTCCCTCAACCTGTGTTTAAGAGTAGAAATTTCTTGAATGTCATCTCCAGTAATTATAATGTCATCTACATACACAATCAAAATAGCCTTCTTTCCATTTTCTCCATGTTTGGTAAATAATGCATGGTCAGCTTCTCCTTGCTTGTACCCAAAGTTGATTAGAGTAGAGCTAAATTTCTTAAACCATGCTCTTAGGGATTGTTTTAACCCATAAAGTGATCTGTATGATTTGCAAACTTTGCCCATATTTTCTTCCTCAAATTCAGGTGGAACCTTCATGTAGATCTCTTCTTCTAGCTCTCCATTTAGGAAGGCATTTTTTATGTCTAACTGAAACAGTTCCCAATCAAGATTAACAGCCAGTGATAGCAATGCCCTTATGGAATTCAGCTTAGTCACGGGAGCAAATGTCTCCTCATAGTGTATTCCATAAGTTTGAGAGAAACCTTGTGCTACCAACCTTGCTTTATACCTGTTTATGCTGCCATTTGACTTGTATTTGACCAAGAATACCCATCTGCATCCAATAATCTTCTTATCCTTTGGGATTTCAACCATTTCCCATGTCTTGTTGCCAAGTAGGGCCTTCATTTCTTCCATTATTGCTTCCTTCCATTTAGGATCCCTCAAGGCTTCATGAATGCTTCGTGGGACTACCACTTCATCAACTGTTGCCCTGAATTGGGGTGATAATTTGGAGTAAGTTAAGTAGTTAGAGATTGGATACTTAACACAAGATCTCACCCCTTTCCGAATAGTAATAGGAACATCTAGCACCAGGTCACTGTCAGCTTTGGTTTCTGCCTCATTTTCTGGACCGTCCTTAGGTTCCAGTAATTGGTTGGGATGAGGAGTAGAGCCTTTTGGCCTTCTAGAATAGACCTTTAAAGGGTTACCAGAGGGTGCTTCCTTCTTTGAATTTGATTCCACACAATCAATTTGTTGGGGGTAGTCAAATTGGGATGTAGGTTCTGAATTTGCTAACACTAACTGTTCAGCTGTAGCTGATTGAGAGCATTTAGCTACATCTGGTTGTGTTAAATCAGCAATTGGAGAAGAGAGAAATATAGGTAAAGAAACAATGGGGTCCCAATGGCTTTCTTCTCTTGTGGTTTCTCCTTGAATAGAAGAACCTGAGTAATAGGATTCATGCTCAACAAAGGTGACATCACATGAGATGAAGAACTTGTGTTGGGGGATAGTAGCACTTGTATCCCTTTTGAGTTGGAGAATACCCAAGGAAGATGCATTTAATAGCTTTTAGTTCAAGTTTATGATGGTTAGGTCTAATATGATGAACGTATACAATGCAACCAAAGACCTTTGGAGGAAGAGAGCTTAGGATTCGAGCTACAGGAAAATGCACAGTAGACTATGTAATGGAGTTTGAAACTTGAGCACTTTAGATGGCAACCGATTAATCAAATAAGAGGCTGTTAGAATAGCCTCTCCCCAATCCCTATTTGAAAGAGATTTAGTGAACATCAAAGCCCAGGCTACCTCCAATAGGTGGCTGTTTTTCCTTTCTGCCACCCCATTTTGTTGAGAAGTACAAGGACAAGTGCTTTGATGGAAGATTCCATGAGAAGTAAGGTATTGGGTGAATGGGTGAGAAAAATATTATCAACCATTGTCAGTCCTAAGGATACAAATAGAGGACTGAAACACATTAAGAATCAGCTTGTGGAAGTTTTGAAACACATCACACATCTCAGATTTGTCCTTCATTAAATATACCCAGCAAGCCCTAGTGTGATCGTCAATAAAAGTGACAAACCATCGGGCACCAAACAAGCTTGAAACTCTTGTTGGTCCCCATATGTCACTATGAATCAAATAGAAGGGTTTGGATGGTGTATAAGGATGGGGTAAGTATGTGCTATGAGTTTGTTTAGCAAGAATACAATGTTCACATTGAAGTGCAAACTTCTCTTTATTGATGAATAAATTTGGATACAAATGTCTAAGGTATGAAAACTCGAATGCCCAAGATGTTTGTGCCATAACAGTATTTCAAAATTAGAAACAGTGGCAAACAAAGATAGGAATGACAGGGAAGACAAATTAGAATTATGTGGTGACCGATCCAAAGAAGAAGCCTTGGCCCTAACACCCAGTAGAGTCCATCGGGTTCCTTAGCACTGCCAATCACCTTCCCCAAGGACCGGTCCTGAAAAATACAACGATTGGAAAAGAAAGTTATGCTACAATCCATGTCTTTGACTAATTTGCTAACAGATAACAAATTGCACTTGAGATTAGGCACAAATAGAACAAATTTAAGATGTAAAACAGACACATCTACACTTTCTTTCCCCTTAACAGAAGCCATAGTGCCATCTGCCATTAGGGCTTTCAACTCTTTATCATTGAGTTGAAATTGATTAAGAGTAGTGATGGATCCTGTCATATGATCCTGTGTCTACAACCCAAAAATTTCCTTTCAACTTCTTAGACAACAAACAGTGAAGTAAGTTACCTTTATGGGCCACTGATGCTGTGGATTCAGTGCCTGAGGCTTCTACCTCTTTTGTAATCTGGGAATTGCTCAATAGGTTCTGCAAAAATTCCATCTACTCAATAGTTAGATTTAGGCTTGTACCTTTATTCAGTGTAGGAGCTATTGCTGAGACATAGGCTGATTTCTCCTTCTCCCTTTTACTCCTTGGCTTCTAGTTTGTTGGCTTCCCATGCAATCTCCAACAGGTATCTTTCGTATGGTAGGGTCGATTATAGTGTTCACACCACTGTTTTTCTCTAGGATTATCTTCTCGCTTAGTTGAGATCAATGCAGGACTTGCCATCGGTTCTCCTAATGGCTAGAGCATTACCCGCTTCTTGGTTTCCTCCCTTCTAACCTCGGCAAACACTTCCCATAGAGATGGAAGTGGTTCGAAGCCTAGTAGCCTACCTCGAACCTCATCCAGGTCCAAATTAAGACCTTGGAGGAAATCAAAAATTCACTCATTTTCTAGCATCTTGTTGTATTTCAAGTTATCAGCAACACATTCCCAATTTGGATCATAAAAAAGTTCCATCTCCTGCCATAATTCCACCAATGTATTGTAATATTCAATTACCCCAAGCATAACTTGTTTGGTAGTTATTATTGTTGATCTGATCTCAAAACACTAGGCTGTATTTTCAAGATTATAATAGATTTCTTGGACAGCATCCAATCTCTCTTTGGCAGTCTTGTAGAACAAATACGTGCGTCCAATCTTAGGTTCCATAGAGTTTATACGCCAAGCCAAGATTATCGAATTTTCTGCCTCCCATCTATGATACTCGGTTGTATCCTTTGTTGGTGAAGAAATTGCTCCAGATAAGTAACCGAATTTACCTTTGTCTTTGATTACCAGCGTAACAGATTGAAACCTGTTGAAATCCTGAATGATTTGAAGAGGATTTGGAGCAGATTGTGGTAAGAGATTGAGATTGAGGCCATAATGAGATCCAATATTTTGAATGTTTAGGCTGATTATTTGGGTTTAATTTTATGTTTCCATATTTGTTCTCTATGTACATGTTAAATAGGGACCAAGTATGTAAAGATTTTTAAGACTAATTGAATAATAGTTTGATTCAATTTTCCATATTCTCATCGTCTTCATGGTATCAGAGCCCAGGTCACTCTGAAAACCCTAGCAAGCCAGTCGGTAACTTAGGAGGGGGAATTAGAGATAATCCCCTCCATGGGTTCGACCGGCGGGTTTGAAAATTCTTCAATTTATCTTACCGTAGAAAAGCTGAATGGGAAGAACTACCAAGAATGGGCCCAATCCATCAAGCTGGTCATCGACAGCAAAGGAAAACTGGGCTTCCTTACTAGCAAGATCAAACAGCCACCTTCCAAGGAGGTAGCGGCCTTCAAGAGATGGCATTCTGAGAATTCCCTCATCACCTCCTACTTGATCAACTCCATGCGCCCAGCAATCGGCAAAACATACATGTTCCAGCCAACAGCGAAAGACATATGGGAAGCTATTCACGAAACCTACTCTGACGCCGAGAATGCCTCTCAAATCTCCGAGATAAAGACTCGGTTGTGGCAGATGAAGCAGGGAGAAAGAGAGGTGACGGAATATTACACAGAGATACTGGGTTTATGGCAGGAATTAGACCTCAACTATGAAGAATCTTGGGAGTGCACGAGTGACAGTGTGCGATTCAAGAAGAGAATGGAGAACAAGAGGGTGTACGAGTTTCTAGCTGGGCTCAACAGAGAGCTCGACGATGTGAGGAGTCGAGTCTTGGGTCGCCAGCCATTACCTTCCATTCGGGAGGTATTCTTCGAAATTCGGCATGAAGAAAGTAGGAGGAAGGTGTGTTGAAGGAGAAAATTGCATCTGGGCTTGAGGCTTCAGCCCTTGTAACCTGAGGGCTTCCCAACGGATCTGGGCTGAGACAAAACAAAAGGCCATTTTGTGACCATTACAAAAAATCAGGCCATTCCAAAGATACTTGTTGGGTTTTACATGGTAAGCCTGCTGACTGGAAGCCCAAACAGCCTAATAAATCTCATGGGTACCAGGCCTTGACTAAACAGCAAATAAAAACAGCCCATCATACTCAGTCAACCTCTATTGGGGGTTTTAACCCCGAGCAACTTGAGAAGTTATATGCTCTTTTTTCGACCTTTCAAGCCTCGGGTCAGTCTTCTACTCCTCTGCCATCGGGTTCCTTAGCCCACAAAAGTACTTTTTTGACTGCTCTTAGTACTACTTCGCGTCGTACTCCCTGGATTATTATTCTGGCACATCTGACCATATGACTGATACCCATCATTTTTTCCACATATACACCTTATGCTGGTAACTTGAAAGTAAAAATTGCAAATGGTATTTTATCCCCAGTAGCTGGCAAAGGGAATATCCATATCTCTGAATTTATTACTTTGGAGTCTGTCTTTCATGTTCCTAATCTGTCTTGCAATCTGTTGTCTATTAGTCAGCTAACCAACCAATCTCATTGCTCAGCTACATTTTTGTCTTCCCATTGTGTCTTTCAGGATCTATCATCGGGGAAGACGATTGACAGTGCTAAGGAATACGAGGGACTCTGCTACTTTGATGACGCTCACATGAGTAAACAGTGTCATCCTTCTATTTGTAATTCTGCATCTAGTCCTAGGGATAGTGACCTTTTGTTATGGCACAAACGAATGGGTCATCCAAGTTTTCAATATTTAAAACGTTTGTTTCCTTCACTTTGTTCGAATAAAACTCCTTTGGATTTACAATGTGAAGTCTATGAACATGTAAAACATCCTCGCACTACTTTTCCCTCATGTCCTTATAAACCATCACTGCCTTTTACTCTGATTCACAGTGACCTTTGGGGGCCTTCACGAGTTCCCAACAGAACCACACAAAATGGTTTATTACCTTTATTGATGACCATTCTTGTCTCTGTTGGGTGTATTTACTACATGATAAATTTGAGATTAGTTTTGTCTTCATGAACTTCTACACTATGATTTACACCCAATTTCACACAAAAATCCAAATTCTTCATACTAATAATGGCACTGAGTACTTCAATCATTCTTTGGGCCCCTATCTTCAAGACAAAGTATTATTCACCAGAGTTCTTGCGTTCACACCCGCCAACAAAATGGGATTGCTGAACGGAAAAACCGGCATATTCTTGAGGTAGTTCGTGCCCTACTGTTCACCTCTCATATGAAAAATAATTTTTGGGGTGATGCCATTCTGACCTCTGCATTCTCATCAATCGAATGCCTAGTCGAATTCTCTCATTTGCAACCCCT
Source organism: Diospyros lotus (assembly GCF_014633365.1). Lineage (NCBI taxonomy): Eukaryota > Viridiplantae > Streptophyta > Magnoliopsida > Ericales > Ebenaceae > Diospyros > Diospyros lotus. The sequence goes on from NC_068351.1 coordinate 24,358,046, forward strand.
TTCCAAAAATTCCAGGAGATCTTCCCTAATTCTCGGCTCAGTTCATCTCTCATGCTTCGTGTTTTTGGGTCCACCATGTTTGTCCACATTCACGCCTCCCAACGTACTAAGTTGGATCCTAGAGCCCTCAAATGTGTCTTCCTTGGTTACTCCCCTACTCAAAAGGGTTACAAATGTTATGACCCTCTGTCACAGAAATTATATGTTAGTCTGGATATCACATTTTTTTAGCATACTCCCTACTACTTGCTTCAGGGGAGTCCTTGAGAGCTTGACCCTCAGACACCGACTTCGATGTTGCGATCTTTGAGTCTACCCTTACAATACACTTCTCCTTCTTTGTCCAACGTAGAAGGAATCTTGAACTCAAGGGGAGATGTGGGAAAACAAACAGACGGGGAGGACACTTGTCTACTCAAGGAGACCTAAATCAAGGCCCGATGAGACTCTCGCATCCGAAGCACCAAAAGAGTTTGAACCGAGGATAGCTCCAAAACTACTCATGAACCAAAAACCAATCCTGACCAGGTAAAAAAATCTTGATGACTTACCCATTGCTCTTAGAAAAAACTCATTCATGTACTCTCCATCCTATCTCAAAATTTGTATCTTACAATGCTCTTTCTGCCAAGTGTCGTGATTTTATGTCTAATCTTGACAGAATCCAGATTCCTAAGAATATTCAACAAGCCTTGGAGATTCCAAAATGGAGAGAAGCAGTGATGGAAGAAATAAGGGCATTAGAAAAGAATGGAACTTGGAGGTGATGATGTTGTCAAGGGGGAAGAAACCAGTGGGTTGTAAGTGGGTGTTCACGGTGAAGTAAAGGAGGATGGCATAGTAGAGCTGTACAAAGCCTGCCTAGTTGCAAAGGGATTCACTCAAACTATGGAATTGACTACACCGAGAC